>NW_027507764.1:140682288-140859788 GCF_037356315.1 Lithobates pipiens
GCTGACACTACTCAGTCCACAAAAATGTTGTGTATTGTCAGCCACAGCAAAGCTTAACATTTGAGTGTGCTTCAGACCCATCAACTGGTATTTTTCTGTACTTGCAGGGTATTTAAGGTTATAGAGTGCAAGCAAACATGCATGTAATTCAGAGATAGATGTACTGTATATGTTTTTTTTTTTTTTTTACATGACGTATTTCAGTGCTAAATAGAATAGTTTAGTACTAGTACCATATGTCATTAAAATATATAAATTTAGAATATATTGGAAATGCATACGTGTAACACCCATGTGTTTCTGTTGCACAATATCTGCACAGACTGAAATAGACAGAAGTATCAGCTGCACTTACATTCTTCAGTCATGTAGCAGATTTGACTGTTTAGCTTGCAGGCACTGGAGGATTAAATCATTTTCTTCTAAAGAGGATTATGTTAAGCTTACATCTTGTTTGAAATACCAGAAGCAAACATGGTATTAAATGTAAATGATAGCAGAAAAGTCTTATAATGAATAGTCATCCTGTCACATTGAAAATTACATGAAAGCTATTAGTACATTGAATACACACAAATTATTGGACTGTCAAAAAGTTTAGGGAGGTATTGACAGAATTTATCCAAATCCAAAATGCAAATTTAGGTGAAATATTTTCAAATTGTTACAAAATTCTTCTTCTTTCACCCTTTAAAGCAGCTGATATTATTTTACGCATTATTCGCTGCATCCCTGTTAAGGTAACACTCTCCAACACACCCCCACAGACATACCCACACTTAAAGCAAACAACTATAGTCAACCTGTTCATGGGGGAGCTAGTATTTAGCTGTTTGTTGGTTTTTAAACATCTTCCACTGTTTCCCCCTAGATTAGGCTAACGTAAAGGATGTCTGG
Organism: Lithobates pipiens; assembly: GCF_037356315.1. Lineage (NCBI taxonomy): Eukaryota > Metazoa > Chordata > Amphibia > Anura > Ranidae > Lithobates > Lithobates pipiens. The sequence continues at coordinate 140,683,186 of NW_027507764.1, forward strand.
CTTCTCTTCTCTATCCAACCTCCATAAATATTAATATACACCAACAGGTAGCATACAGGTTCACAGGTTGTCCATTGGTCTATATGATCGCTAAAAAGTCTGGTACTAATGTGGATGAGAAGGCCTCGCTCACAGTGTCCGGTCAAATTCAGCCCAAATGTGTTCTATCGGGTTGAGGTCAGGACCTTGCTTTATGCACTGGTCCAAATCATTTAGTGGAGGGGGGATTATGGTGTGGGGTTGTTTTTCAGGGGTTGGGCTTGGCCCCTTAGTTCCAGTGAAGGGAACCGTTAAGGCATCAACATTACATTTTTGGACAAATTCATGCTCCCAACTTTGTGGAAACAGTTTGGAGTTAGCCCATTCCTGTTCCAACATGACTGTGCACCAGTGCACAAAGCAAGGTCTATAAAATCATGGATGAATGAGTTTGGGTTGTAGGAGCTCGACTGGCCTGCACAGAGTCCTAACCTCAACCCAATAGAACACCTTTGGGATGAATTCGAACGCAGACTGCATGCCAGGCTTTCTCTTCAACATCAATGCCTGACCTCACAAATGCGCTTCTGGAAGAATGGTCAAACATTCCCATTGACAGACTTCTAAACCTTGTGGACAGCCTTCCCAGAAGATTTGAAGCTGTTGTAGCTACAAAGGGTGGGCCAACTCAATATTGAACCCTACGGACTAGGACTGGGGTGACATTAAAGTTCATGTGCGTGTAAAGGCAGGTTTCCCCTTACTTTTGGTAATATTATATATAGATATATATATCTATAGATAGATAGATAGATAGATAGATAGATAGATGGATATGTTGAGTAATTTCACCTGTTCTTCATTGTAAAACAAGGTCCAGATTTTAGATTACACCAGAGTGGTCAAGGTTGTTGTTGCTACTGTGCTCACAATTTAAATAGCCCAAGTTTTAGCTTGTTAAAATAAAGTCCAGTCCTTTTCCCGAATATCGATGCCAGTCTATATGTCCTTCAAAAGGCGTGGCCAAAAGAAGAGCGCAGGGTTTTTTGGTCTTTAGTGGGTTCTGACATCTGTGGAGATGGTGTGTGCATTTTTGCCTGACCACCCTAATTCCCTTTAGGCTCCATGCACACTGGCTTAAAAATTATTTTACAGGAGTTGTGTGCTTTGCAGGTGTCCATGCACATTAGGATGTTTACAGGCATATTTTTAGCTCAGCGTTTAGAGGCAGGAAAAAAAACCTCTTCTGGTTTGCATTTCTGATTAGAGCTTTCTGGCAGAAAAAAACACGAAACTCTCCTAAACTCGCTTAGTCTCCATGCACACTGGCATAAACAACCATGTTTCTATAGGAGTTTTGTGTTCTGCCTGTAGAAGCAGCTCAATGTTATCCATGCTCATTAAGACGTTAAGAGGCATATTTTGAGTTTAACGTTTAGAGGCAGAAAAAAAAGCCTTCTGGTTTGTGTTTCTGATTGGAGCTTGGAGGCCGAAAAAACGTAAAACTCTCCTAAACTTGTCTAAACTTTGTACAAAAAAATGCTCTATATGAGCGTTTTTTACTCCCTAGAAAACAGACTTTTTTTAAGCCCAGTGTGCATGGAGCCTAAAACTCTATATGAGGGTTTTTTATGTGCCTAGCTAACTGATGTTTTTTTTTTTCACCCAGTGTGCATGGAGCCTAATGCCTAGTGCACATGGGAGACATCCACTCTTTCAATAAAAACAGCTGACATTCGACCCATATCTATGTCAGCTGGTCCAATAGAAGCCGGCCATTTGGCTGAGATGGCCAATGGCTGAGAGCACTAATCAGAGTGTTCTGGTGGATGGGCCATCCCCCTGTCAGAATATATAACAGCTAGGTGGGGGGAGATCCATGTACTAACATCCGACTGTTAGTACAGCAGCTCTGACCAGGTTGAACTTAATCAAAACTATTGTAGTGTACCGGGCTTTACTGCAATAAACAAAAACAAGCAAACAGAGGATCAGAATATAACACCTAAGTGGTTAAACATGGCGGATAAACGGATGTCTGAACCAAGCACAATTGATCAAAGTACTGGATTCAGTAGCCCTGCTGGGGAGAAAATTCTATGAGGTTCGCTCAATGCTGCTTTTATTCTGTAGTGACATTGTTTGCTAGATGGTATTTGTATTTTACTGATTGATGTTACATATACAGTATTTTAGAACTACACTTTGATATTTTATCTTGTTAGATAATATTGGATCTAATAAACACATTTAAATCAATTTTAATAAATGATACAGCAAATCCAGTTTAAAAGATAAAAATAACAAATAATATTATTGATATATTAATATTATTATTTAATTTATTATTATTTATATATTATAATATATATAATATATTCCAGTGCAGCTATTCTATAATCTCCTCCCCCTAAACTGCTAGCACACACCGTAAATTACACATAGAACAAAATAAAATAAGCAAATGTATCATCTGTGCAAATTTCACTAAATATAAATTTACTATTTATACTTCCTTTGTATCGATATTTTGTTTTATAAAAGCAGAATGTATTTTAGAAGAACAGGTATTTGAGGTCAGGATTTGGTATTTTTCAGTAAAACGTTGTTTTATTAAACCATCACCATTTTTTGTATTTATAATGCCACTTGGATTGGCACTGTTAAACTTTGCAGGCTACGGTGACCGAATAATGTGTTACAATATTTTCAAAGCTAGTAATAAGTTTGATATGACATTTTTTTGTACTTAAGAGTGTAAATGACATTTTGCATGATTTAAGGACCCTAATTGAAAAAAAAAAAAAAGCCCATTGAAGGTCACTATTTACATATTGATCCTGCTGTAAGTTTAAACGTGTAATTAAGTTTGTTGTTATTGAATTCTGTATCATAACCAATGTATTAGTCATAGTTGCACCTTCACCACCGATTCATAAGAAATGAGAAGTTTGAGTGGCAGGCTTTAGTAAAAATGCCATATGCTCCCCGAGACACAATGATAATGCCAATGACTATCCGGAAAGTAATCTGCTCATGTTTTAATTGGGTCATGCATTTCATACACACTGCTGATATTCACAAACATTGTTAGCATACTTTTCTCACTGCTGCTGTTCAGCTTTTCAATGCTTACTGTAATTTAGTCTTTTAATAAACTCTATTTCCTAAAGGAAAATAATTTATTTAATTATGGGCACTTACAGTGCCTTGAAAAAAATTTCATACCCCTTGAAATGTTCCACATTTTGTCATGTTACAAACAAATACATAAATGTATTTTCTTGGGATTTTACGTGATAGACCAACACAAAGTGGAACATAATTGTGAAGTGGAAGGAAAATGAGAAATGTTTTTCAAAAGTTTTAACAAACAAATACTTGAAAAGTTTGGCATGCATTTGTATTTAGCCCCTTGATTCAATACTTTGTGGAACCCCACCTGTCACTGCAATTAGAGATTCAAGTCTTTTTGGGTATGTCTCTACCAGCTCTTCACATTCTTCTTTGCAAAATAACTCAAGTTCTCTCAGATTGGATGGAGAGCATCTGAACTAGAATTTTTAAGTCTTGCCACAGATTCTCAATTGCACTTGGTCTGGACTTTGACTGGGCCATTCTAACACATGAATATGTTTTGATCGAAACCATTCTATTGTAGCTCTGGCTGTATGTTTAGGGTTGTTGTTCTGCTGGAAGGTGAACCCCTTGCCCCAGTCTCAAGTCTTTTGCAGACTCTAAAGCCTCGTACACACGATCGGATTTTCCAAAGGGAAATGTGTAATGACAGGCTGTTGGCGGAAAATCTGACCGTGTGTATGTTCCATCGGACAATTGTTGTCAGATTTTCCACAGACAAATGTTGGATCACATGTTTTTTCATTTTCCGCAGACAAATGTCTGTTGTTGGATTTTCCAGGCGTGTGTACACAAGTCCGTTGGGACAAAAGTCCAAAGTACAAACACGCATGCTTGGAAGCAAGGACAAGCCAGGAGCGATCGGTCTTATAAACTAGCGTTCGTAATGCAGAATTAACATTTGTGATGTGGCAAAATTAGGAGATATAAAAATGCAGCGCACATTCTCTTCTTCGTTAATGGGATAATAATGAAGCTGCTTTGCTGGTGATACTGATGGAGTTATTGCAAACACATTTTCAAAGGCTTTATTTTTATGGTGATATCAAGAATAATATTATTATGTTTTTTTTTTATTTGGGCAAGTTACCACAACACCATTATCCCGTAGTTTTTAAGCTCAAAGATGCAACTATGTTGGTGTTCCTTGTCAATTTTACATTGTATTTTTTTTTAAATATAACTGCCTACTCCCAAACTGTCATTTGAAGTAAAACATATAGCCAAGTATTATATTCCAGAATTTTTTTATTGTGCATTAAAAAAAGAAAACAAATAAAATAGACATGCTATCTGCCAATAGAACTTTAGCAAAAGGTGCATTCTATGCATCCAAAAATATACCAAATCAAATTATTATTCAACCAAAAAAATAATGTCAAAGCAAGGCCAATAATAAATAACACATTATCTCCTCCGATTCCGCAACATGGCTAGTTGACAAATGGCTATTCAGGAACGAACTGAAAAAAAGTGAAAAAATGAAAAGCGTGAAATGAAAAGCACGAAATAAAAAGTGCAAAATGAAAAGCATGAATCAACACTCACCAAACTTCTACTAACACGAAATTATCAGAAGGAGCCCAAACGGTGGTGTTAAAGAGCTGAAAAACAACGTAGTACATCACTACATCCGTATTTGTTGGCCGACAATTCCTTGCTGTTTGTATGCAAGACAAGTTTGGGCCAACGCCCTTCGGACAAAAGTCCATGGTTTTATTGGCCAACAACCCGATCGTGTGTATGAGGCTTAAGACTCTAATGCCACGTACACACACGACCGTACTTTTTAACAGCAAAGGTCAGACGGAACGAGTCCGTCGGACAATTCGATCGTGTGTGGGCTCCATCGGACCTTTGCTTGGCAAAAATCCGGCAGACTTTAGAAATAGAATATGTTTGAAATTTTCCCACCGGAACTCCGTCGGACCAAGAAATCCATTTGTGTGTAGGCTAGTCCGATGGACAAAAACGGACACTAGGGCAGCTATTGGCTACTGGCTATGAACTTCCTTATTCTAGTCTGGTCGTACGTCATCACGTTCGAATCCATCGGACTTTGGTGTGATTGTGCGTGGCCAAGTCTTTTCATTCGGAAAGTCCGTCGGAATTCCGCCGAAAGTCCATCGGAAAGACCGTCAGACCTAGTCCCTCAAAGTCCGGTCGTGTGTACGTGGCATAAGATTGCCCTATATTTGGCTCCATCCATATTCGCATCGACTCTGACCAGCTTCCCTGTTTCTGCTGAAGAGAAGAATCCCCACAACATGATGCTGCCATGACCCTGTTTCACTGTGGGGATGGTGTGTCAGGGTGATGTGCAGTGTTAATTTTCTGCCACACATATCATTTTGCCTTTAGACCAAAAAGTTCAACTTTGGTCTCATCTGACTAGAGCACCTTCTTCCACATGTTTCCACATGTTTGCTGTGTCCCCTACATGGGCAGATTATTATTATTATTATTATACACAATTTATATAGTGCCAACGGTTTACACAGCACTTTACAATGTATAAGGGGGGACAACACAATTCTCCCACCTGAGCTGTGGATCTCCGCAGCTCCTCTAGAGTTACCATGGGCTACTTCTCTGAATAATGCGCTCCTTGCCCGGTCTGTCGGTTTACGTGGATGGCCATGTCTTGGTAGGTTTGCAGTTGTGCCATACTCTTTCCATTTTAGGATGATGAAATGAAAAGTGCTCTGTGAGATGTTCAGAGCTTGGGATAGTTTTTTATAACCTAGCCCTGCTTTAAACTTTTCCACAGCTTTACCCCTGACCTGTCTGGTGTGCTCCTTGGCCTTCATGGTGCTGCTTGTTCACTAAGGTTCTTTAACAAATTGTGAGAGATTCACAGAACAGCTGTATTTATACTGAGTTTAAATTACACACAGGAGGACTCTATTTACTAATTAGGTCACTTCTGAAGGCAATTGGTTCCACTATATTTTAGTTAGGGGTATCAGAGTAAAGGAGGCTGAATACAAATGCAGACCAGACTTTTCAGATATTTATTTGTAAAAAATATTGAAAACCATTTATCATTTTCCTTCCGCTTCACAATTATGTGTCACTTTGTGTTGGTCTAGCACAAAAAATCCCAACAAAATTAATTTAATTTATTAATTTACTTAATTAAATTTTTGGTTGTAACATGACAAAATGAGGAAAACTTCAAGTAATATGAATACTTTTTCAAGGCACTGTATATATGCTCACAATTTGCGTAGCGCTTTACATCTATATAGTAAATTTATATTATTCCCTACCCTCAAGGAGCTTACAAACTAAGGTCCCTAAATCACATTTATGCACACATTAGGGCCAAATAACCTACCAGCATGTCTTTGGAGTGTGGGAGGAAACCCACGCTGGCAAAGGAAGAACATGCAAACTCCAGGCAGGTTGTACTGTGGATGGCATTCAAATGGGTGATCCTAGTCCTACCTGGCAGAAGTGCTAATCACTGAGTCACTGTGCTGCATAGTGTAAAATTAATCTCATTCTTGTAAAACACATACAGGAATAACGCTATCTAAAAAAATTGGACATCACATACACTGAGGGAATTAGTCACCCCATGTTGGAAACTATTCACAGAATAAATGGGTGATGTATTATTATTAATAGAGGGGAATCGGTAAAGCATGCTAGAACTGTTCAATTGTTTAGATGTTAAGTTTTACTTATTAGTATGAATAAAACTGTTTAAGGGGTGTATATTCTGCCTAATTTTATTTTTTTTACAGTTGTGGTTTTTCCCGGGGGGGGGCACACTTCAAAAGTTCATGATTTAAGGTACTTGGGTTCGTATGCACAATTCTGGTCTTTCAAATTCAATAAATTCAATTATCCTTGTAGAAATCTATTTTTTCTGTTGTGTCTTATCCAACCCCTAGCTGTTGTACAATATACCAGATAGAGTGCAGAGGAGTATATATATGTATGTCTTAAGACACATGGGCAGAATGTCGTAAGTTATTTGCCAGTACAAAAAATATCGGCCAACATTCTGTCAGAACACAATAGCTCAGTGGGGGATATCGTTGTACTAATCTCACATGGTTAGTACAGTGTCTCCGACCAGAGCTGGCAGAAAAAACGAATAGTGTGTACCCGGCTTTATACTCCAAAGACATGCTAGTGGGTTAACTGGCTCCCATCTAAATTGGCCTTAGTATGTGTATGTATGTGAGATAAGGACATTAGGTTGTGAGGTTGTTAGCACCTTGAGGGCAGGGACTGATGTGAATGTACAATATGTAAAAGTGCTGCTTAGTGGAATTCCAGCCTAACCCTAATCTAACCCTAACTACTTCTAAAACTGCCCCCCTTCCCCAAAACTTATGCTTACTAACCTGTGTAAGAGAGATGTATATACCTACCTATGTTCATTCCAGTCCAGTCACATGATCTCCCCTGTGTCAGCCAACAACAGCAGTAGGGGGCAGGGGAGAGCACTCTGACAATGGCTGGTTATGTCTCAATTGGTGACCACCCATAGGCTTCAGTGGCAAATCTGTTATCAATGTTCCCTCCTCTCCTTTGTAGCTGTACTGGCTGACACAGTGGGACACGTGACCAAATTGGAGTGGCCTGAAAATAGGTATGTATATACAGTACATCTTTCTTACATGGGTTAGTAAGCATAGGAGTTAGGAGGGGGGAGGGACAGTTTTAAGAGTAGTTAATCTGCAATTCCACTTACAATTGTTGATGCTATATAAATACTGTACAAAGTAAATAAATATGCAGCCCTGCATACAAAGTGCAATGGTTGGGAGTTGTCATATATAGTCCAAGATACAGAGTGCAGTGTTTCATATCATACTCCTGATGTCATATACAGCCCAGTATACAGAGAGCAGCGCGTATGTCATATACAGCCCAGTATAAAGAGTGCAGTGCTCAGGGGTATGCCATATACAGGGCTTCTTAAAGAGAAAGGGTTACAGTGCCTGCATCTAGCACACCCTGCCATCACCACACAACCACACAATGCTGTCCCCCCTTCAGCCTGTAGACCACTATCGCCTGTCAGGTCCAGCTGCAGTGTCACTCTGTACCCCAGTCTGACTGCACACTACCACTGTGCCAAGTACCATTTACATTGCTCACTGCCTTAATCGAGTATGTATATACAAAGCTTAACCTGTTCATAATTAACAGCCTTTGATAGGTATCTGATTAAGACATCCTGCTTTGGTTCATTGAAAAAGAAGCAGGGGTAGACAATCCTGGAGAGGTGGAGATTTACCCATCATAGAAAAGATCAAAGATTATAGGGGTTCATTATTAAAAAAAGATGGCCTAACAAGGCCTTATTAATGAGTAAGGAAGGTTTAAACAGTTACGGGGTCACTGGAGAGAGCACAATAATCTAACAAACAGCAAGGGCAGAGACATGGCTTAAATCAGAAAGTTAATGGGAGGAGCAAAGTGTTCAGGGTTCACCAGAAACAAGATACAAGACAAGATCATCCAGGGGATGAGGCGGAGAGCTGTCCAGCATCTTAGTTGGCACAGCGAGAAGAGCTACAGACACTGCATAAGTTCGAGGTTCAGATCTGGACCCTGACAAAGGCCCACCTTTAGACCTCCACGGCCACTGTGCCAGGGTTGTGGAGAATGGGCTCTTGTCCCCAACAACCTGGGGTTAAGGTATTTTGCAAGGGGGCTCCCTCCTAGCAAGGCACCCTCCCCTAGTGTTGAAGGCATTTGGTCTAGTATGGTTTGGAGGGGGTGCAGGCTCACACCCCCCACGCGGGGGTGCTAGTTCTGGTGCCCCTGTTGACAACCAGGGATTTTCTCTCACTTCTAATCTTGGCTATGAGACAGGAAATTAAAGAAATCTCTCCATTGAAAAAACAGAAAAGTACAGGAAATAGGACTTTATCGGTTGCCAATGCCACTTGTAATCCCAAGTATGAAAGAAAGGGTACTCATATATTAAAAAGGTACAAAGTTTATTTGAATATCATGTTATTTGAACATCATGTTGTTACACTTTTAAACTCATAAAAGTGTAACAAAACATAAAAATACTAATGACCAGATATGTAAACATACAAAGAAACCTATCTGAGTGGCCCACTATCAATTTATAGTAGTATGGATGTAGCCAGGCATACCATCTGCAGGGCCAAACATAGGAATCAGAGTTATGGTACCAATAGAATTCCTACGCGTTTTGCCAAAAGCTTCCTCAGGAGATCCTATTGGTATTATATGTCAAACCAACATGGGAGCCCTAAAGTATCTGGTCCATGACATCTGGGGTAGGGGGGCTAGGTGTATTCAGCTCACAGTGGCGGGAAGGAGAGACCATGCAACAATAAAATCAGCTAATGAGAAGTGTCATTAAACACAACCTATACTTTGGAGACAATGGAGGAAGGGGGAGAGCACAAATAACTGCCAGTTGAACTTGAATGGCACTATGTAGTCCAAAATAAATCCACCTTCCATGTATCGCTGTTTTCTCATATGGGAGGCATTGTGTGGGCTACTCCTATCCTGGTCCAGGCTGTCCCTTCCGCTGATCACACGTGGACATCTTACCCACTGGGAATCAGGAGAAGGAACAGCCAGGACCAGGATAGGAGTAGCCCACACAATAGGATTTATTTACTAAAGGCAAATCCACTTTATTGCAAACGCACTTGGAGTGCACAGTGGATTTGCCTTTAGTAAATAAACCCCAACATCTCACATATGAGAGAACAGAGATACATGGGAAGGTGGATTTATTTTGGACTACATAGTGAAATTAAAGTTTTGAACTGGGTGTTATTTACATTCTAACCCTTTCCCCTCCCTCCATTGTCTCCAAAGTATAGGTTGAGCCTTAGTAACACTTCTCATTAGCTGATTTTATCATTGCATGGTCTCTCCTTCCCCCCAATGTGAGCTGAATACACCTAGCCCGCCTACCCCAGATGTTGTAGACCGGATACTTTATGGCTGCTATGTCGGTTTGATATATAATACCAATAGGATCTCCTGAGGAAGCTTTTGGCAAAACGTGTAGTGATTTCTATTGGTGACGATACTCTGATTCCTACGCCTGGCCCTGCAGATGGTGTACCTTTGCCTGTCTACATACTACTATAAATTGATATTGGGCCTCTCAGATAGGTTTCTTTGTATGTTTACATATCTGATCATTAACGATGTGAGATGATTAGTATTTGCATGTTTTGTGACACTTTTATGAGATTTTCACATGTTGTTCAAATAACTTTGTAAATTTTTTATATATAAGTACCCTTTCTCTCATGCTCGGGATTATGAGTGGTAACCGATAAAGTCCTTTTTCCTGATTCTGTTCTGTTTTTTTCCACGTTTTATATGGATGTGGTGCCACCATATACAGGCCGTGTCTCAAATTTCTACTTAAAATCTCCCTATTAAGCCACAGATGGGGAAAAAACTGACCAGGGTTATATCCTTCACTTACTCTATCCAAAATGGCAAAAAAAAGTTTTTGGGTAGGCCCACTTTAAAACCTGCTACCGAGGTCAATGGTGGCTTGTTTTAGAGCTTTTATACTGCATATAAAGAATATGTAAAATGTTTTATGTAAAATGTTTTATGCCCTTAGTCTTGGCACAAGTACACTTTAATGTATATGCATAGATAATATCAGGACCAATTTACTAATAGTTTTTTATCTTGTTTTATAACATATTTAAAACCATTTCACTGAGAGCTTTTATGACTTTACAAATTACTACTGTGAGCACAAAGCTAGTAATAGATACAATACAACCGGAAACAACACAGCACTGTGTGGAACAAGTTATTCTTGTTTGGCTATCAGTTTGTAAAAAGTAAAAAAAAGTAAGAAGAGTAATACTTAACAGCCTGTATCAATTTCTTGCCTCTGGCATTTGCCTAGCAAAATAAACTCTTAGTTATTTTCACTGCTTGTTTTTCTTTGAAAATAGTCTTTCTTTACCTTTGCTTAAAGTGGAACTTTAGAAACTAAACTGGAAAGATTTTCAACGCAGAAGAGACATACTAAGGGGTTGATTTACTAAAACTAGAGAGTGCAAAATCAGGTGCAGCTCAGCACAGAAACCAATCAGCTTCCAGGTTTTATTGTCAAAGCTTAATTGAACAAGTTGAAGTTAGAAGCTGATTGGCTACCGTGCACAGCTGCACCAGATTCTGCACTCCCAAGTTTTAGTAAATCAACCCCTATGTCTCTATTAAAACAGAACCAAGCAAAACTTAACTGGGACAAATGGCAAACAATATAGTGGTGTAAATTCTACTTGCACAATTCTCTTAATAAGTTGTAGGCTAAATGTTATTGAGGAAATATTATGACTGTATTAACCACATGCCAACCAGTGCACGACAATGTATGTCGGCACAATGGCACAGTTGGGCAAATGGGCGTACAGGTACATCCCCTTTAAATCGTGGCATTATGGGCGCTCAGCCCGCCGCATACTCAGTGACCGTGGCCGCGGGCCTCACGGACTCAATTGTTTGCCGGGGGCCCTCGATTGTGTCCTGGAGCGGCAGAACGGGGAGATGTAAACAGGGAATTTCCCTTTTCTGCCTAGCAACATCACAGAGATCTACTACTCCCTGTCATGAGGAGCAGTGATCTCTGTCATGTTGTAGTGAGTCTATCACCCCCACAGTTAGAATCACTCCCTAGGACACACTTAACCCCTTGATTGCCCCTAGTGTTTAACCCCTTCCCTGTCAGTGCCATTTACACAGTAATCAGTGCATTTTTATAGCACTGATCGCTGTATAAATGACAATGGTCCAAAAATATTGTCAAAAGTGTCCAATGTGTCTGCCATAATGTCGCAGCCATGATAAAAATTGCATATTGCCACCATTACTAATAAAAAAATAATAATAAAAATGCCATAAATCTGTCCCCTATTTTGTAGACAATGTAACTTTTGCACAAACCAATCAACATACGCTTCTTACGATTTTTTTTTACCAAAAATATGTAGAACACATAGCGGCCTAAACTGAGAAAGAAATTCGTTATTTTTTTATAGTTTTTTATAGCAAAAAATATAGCTTTTTTTCCAAATTGCTTAACAGTTTTGATGTTTCCCTTACTTGCCAATTACCTTTGACAATGGTCACCGGGTGAGCTAAACATGGCAATTTGCTTATTGGGGACACAGATAGCAATAAAATCCTGGTAGAGGTTCTAAATTCTCATTCTATCCAAAACTAAAAAATACCTAAATGAAGGTTCTTAGAGCATAGAGCTGATCTAAACCTGATTGAATGACATTTATTTTGACAAAGCACATATTTTCCTTTTTATTTGCATATTAGTGCTGTTGATATTCTGCAGCCTCTTTACAGCCACTTCCTCTCTACATGTTCCCGCACCAGGAGAAGCTGCATTTCATTGTTCTGGACCAAGAGACCAGCTGGGAGACAGAGACAAAACATTGAGGTTCATTTACTAAAGGAAATTATACTGTTAAAGCAACGCAGTACCGTATTGCAAAAAAATGGTCTGATCAGCAGGGGGTAAAAGCTTCCGGAGCTGAAGTGGTTAAGGTAAAAAAAAAAAAAAACTTTTGAGTGTGGATCCAGTTTACCTTTTAATGCTAAAACCCAGTCCTTGAGATACAGCTGAGGCAGTCAATCAAAGGCTGTGTGCTGGAGGCCCCCTCCCCAACCCTGAGTCAGCACAATCTGTCAGAAATTACTCATGCAGATAGTAAAGGAACAAGACAGCAGGCAGAAATCAGTCCCTGTGCTTTGGATTGAGGCAAGTACACAGTATAGAAGGATATGCTTTACTCATTTTTCAAGTTAGAGGTTTACAATCACTTTAAACTGATTGTAAAGTCAATTTTTTTTTGCTTTAAAAATAACAAACATGTTATACTTACCTGCTTTGTGCAGTGGATTTGCACAGAGCAATCCTGATCCTCCTCTTCTTGGTTCCCTCGCCAGAGCTCCTGGCCCCTCCCTCCTGTTGAGTACCCCCACAGAACCCAGATTGCTATGGGGCACCCGAGCCACAGCTCTATGTGTCCATTCAGACATTTAGCCGCGACCCAGCCCTGCCCCCTTTCTTTCCTGCTTGGCTGACTGATTTTGATTGACAGCAGCGGGAGCCAATGGCGCCGCGCTGCTGTCTCAGCCAATGAGGAGGGGTGTCCTGGGCAGATGAGACATTCGCGCAACATTGCTGGATAGGGGATGGGGCTTGTGTAAGTATTAGGATATAAGATTTGACCCTCTTCATGACCAGAGCACTTTCTGTGATTTGGCACTGCGTCGCTTTAACTGACTTGCGCAGTCGTGCGTTGTTGCACCCAAACAAAATTGACGTCCTTTTTTTCCCACAAACAGAGCTTTCTTTTAGTTGTATTTGATCACCTCTGCGGTTTTTATTTTTTACGCTATAAACAAAAAAGCTTGACAATTTAAAAAAAAAGCTATATTTTTTAATTTTTACTATAATAAATATCCCCCAAAAATATATTTTAAAAAAATTTCCTCAGTTTAGGCATTGTACATATTTTTGGTAAAAAAAAAAAATCGTAATAAGCGTATATTGATTGATTTGCGCAAAAGTTATAGGGTCTACAAAATAGGGGATAGTTTTATGGCATTTTTATTATTCTTCTTTTTTATTAGTAATGGCGGCGATCTGCGATTTTTTTTTTATCGTGACTGCGACATTATGGTTAACACATCGGACACTTTTGACACTATTTTGGGATCATTGTCATTTATACAGCGGTCAATGCTATAAAAATGCACTGATTACTGTGTAAATGACACTGGCAGGGAAGGGGTTAAACACTAGGGGCGATCAGGAGGTTAAGTGTGTCCTAGGGAGTGATTCTAACTCTGTGGGGGATGGTCTACCACTCACATGACAGCGATCACTGCTCCCAATGACAGAGAGAAGTGATCTCTGTCATGTCACAAGGCAGAATGGGGAAATGCCTTGTTTACATAGGCATCTCCCCGTTCTGCAAGTCCGTGGCACGATCACCGGGAGACCAGTGGACATTGAGTCCGCGGGTCCCACAGGCGCGGGCGCGCTCTACACGGCGCACGTCCACTTACCCGCCAATTAAAGGAGACGTACAGATATGCCCATTTGCCCACCGCTGTCATTATGTTGGCGTATATCGGCGTGCAGCAGTCGGCAAGTGGTTAATCCATAGAGTACATTAAGATAAAAAAAAACTTCTGCCTTTACAATCACTTTATTTGAGATTTTACTGATTGGGTTTGCATATACTCTAGAAACTTGAGCAATAATGTTAATTTACTGAATCCACTTTAGAAATATAAATGTGTTGGAGGCAAGTGCAGAATACTGCAATTAGTATAATTTTTGCAACCCACAGGAGCCCATATGGGTTTATGGTCTCGAACAAACCAGTCCTGAAAGGAAACTGCCAGAAATGCCAAACAGCCAGCCCATGCTCGGAACATCTGGCACACTGCAGGAACATGTAACATTGTGGTTTTGAAGGCCTTGTAATGGAGGACTGCACAACTAATGACAGATTTACAGGTCACATTTCTGGCTCCTGACTATACACATGTAAGTGATCTACAGGTACGTGACATACAGCTGGCAGAAAACTAACATTCTGCCCTACTCCTTGTACTTGGTAAATGGCATTTTAACAACAGAATGATAATTATATGCCTCATACCACTTCACCTGGCACATAAACTGGTTTGGTAACATGTAATATGCTGAAGAAGCTTTTCTGCTGAACACTATTGTGCCAGCAAATTGTATCAGTACAACAAATCAACTGTATTTTATTCTCAGGTTCTGCACTTTTCTGAGAAGAGTGCATCAGTTTGCTCCTCCAGGGCTCACCACCCACATCAACAGGAGAGTTAAGTTTCAAAGCAATTAGGCACATTAGTTGTTAAATTATTAACAGGCCTTCCCCATTTTAAAGCTGAAATGCAGGCACAAAAACATTCAATTAAATATATTACTCAATAACCACAAGGGATATAAATACACTTTGTGCACACCAAATGCTTTAACAAACCAAGATATTACCTTGTAAAGGTAGCAGTGGCATCATCACCGTGTTGGTCATAGCTTGAGTAGAGCTGTGGGCAGGCCCCACGCATTACATGCTTCCAGCAGAAAACCACAGGAGGGGACAGAGACTAAACCCTGTGCACCCTGTGCAAGGATAGAGAACAGCAGTGACCGGTCTTTATTATGGAAGCCCCTTACGCTGGGTTACTACACAGATCTGGGTGAAATACGCAAAGCACGCCAAGACTCAAGAAAAAATATGCATGGCAAATGTATTTACACAATAATTGCTCATCCCGGAGCTCAGTTTAAAGAGTAACTCCACTTTTGTTGAGGAAAAAAAACATTCCAGTGATCTATGTACATTGAAGGGATTTTGACAAACTTTGGTGCAGATTCCTACCTTTTGTTGGTCACAAGGAATACCTGTTTGTCTGCGTCCATGTTCAGAAGTGAGTCTAATGGGAGTGGTTTCATAATTATCAACCAGCTGCTGCACCTGCAAAGTTCTAATGAGGAAAATTACAGGGTCTGCATTCATTTAGATGTGATTTCCTATTGGGAGTATCTCACCAATAATTACATTTTTGTTGCAGGGGTGCATAACAATCTGACTTGTATCTTAGTGCAGACTCTCTAGAACAGCCATTCTCAAACTTTTTAACACAGAGGAACCCTAGAAATGACTTTCTGGTCTCAGGAAACCCCTGCTAAAAATTACTATATCTACATCTCACGATACATTAGTGTGATGGACACTGAAAGGACTGCTCCTTACACTTGTGGTCAATGGGAAGAATTACCCCCTTGCAGATAGCTAAAAAGATCAATCAGAGCCTATGTGAAAGGTAGAAACTGCTTCTTGCTTAAGGAACCCCTAACAACCTCTGGAGGAACCCTGGTTGAGAAACCCTGCCCTAGAACATCAGTGAGCCAATCACACAAGCAGGAAATTATGTTTCCGGGGTGTGTACAGTACACTTTCTTTGTACAGAACACCTCCAGGTTGCCATATTGCATTGCATTTCACAGAAAATTACTGGGCTGCAGATTGAAAAGGAAAGGTAATTTTTAATAACATTCAATTACAACAGGGCTCGACAAACCTCAGGCGACAGGTCACATTGGTGCCTAGAATTATCGACCTAGCGCCTGGGATAGACTGCGGCAGGCCCAATTTGGACATTTTCACTTAGGGGTGTACTCACTTTTGTTGCCAGCGGTTTAGACATTAATGGCTGTGTGTTGAGTTATTTTGAGGGAAAAGCAAATTTACACTGCTATACAAGCTGTACACTCACTACTTTGCATTGTAGCAAAGTGTAATTTCTTCAGTGTTGTCACATGAAAAGATATAATAAAATATTTACAAAAAATCTGAGGGTTGTACTCACTTTTGTGAGATACTGTATGTGAAGGAAGATTCATAGCAGCAGAATTTTGGTAACCCCTCTTATTTGCTTTTATTTTCCCATTTTGATGCTTGGGTTGTGTGGTTGACATAGAGAGTTTTAAGGATCATTGGCTCAGGTTTGGGGTGGTGGAAGGGGGTGGTACTTTTTGAAGCACCTGATTAGAGCCAGAGGCTCTAATAGGCTTCAAAATAGGGTGGGCTCGGGGCACAGAGAGTGCGCCCTGATCCCACCCAATTGCATGACAATAGCAAATTAATTTTTGCTATTTTCACACTAACCTTCCTCCCCATCTGATTGGCCAAAGTGCCAGGAAGCACCAGGAAGAGGAGCGGAGGAGACATGTGATGGAGTGAAGTGTCGGGGTGGTCTGTCAGGGCCACGCAGGTGGGAGGGTTGGGGGTGCTGCCAGAGCTGCGCACGCGGGGGGTTGGGGGGTGCTGCCAAAGCCACTTGTGGGGGGTTGGAGGTGCTGCCAGAGCCATGCGTGGGGGTGCTGCCAGGGACAAGAGCCCGATGAGTGGGGGGGGTCGGTGGGCACAGTGACTGCATATGATGGGTACAAGTGGCTGCATTTGATGGGCACAAGTGGCTGCATACGATGGGCACAAGTGGCTGCATACGATGGGCACAAGTGGCTGCATACGATGGGCACAGTGGCTGCATACGATGGGCACAGTGGCTGCATACGATGGGCACAGTGGCTGTGTATGATGGGCACAAGTGGCTGTGTATGATGGGCACAAGTGGCTGTGTATGATGGGCACAAGTGGCTGCGTATGATGGGCACAAGTGGCTGCGTATGATGGGCACAAGTGGCTGCGTATGATGGGCACAAGTGGCTGCATATGATGGGCACAAGTGGCTGTGTATGAGGGGCACAAGTGACTGCATATACTGGGCAAAAGTGGCTGCATTTGAGGGGCACTAGTGGCTGCATTTGACAGGCACAAGTGGCTGCATATGATGGGCACAAGTGGCTGTGTATGAGGGGCACAAGTGACTGCTTATACTGGGCAAAAGTGACTGCATATACTGGACAAAAGTGGCTGCATTTGAGGGGCACTAGTGGCTGCATTTGACAGGCACAAGTGGCTGCATATGATGGGCACAAGTGGCTGCATATGATGGGCACAAGTGGCCGCATACACTGGGCACAAGTGGCTGCATATACTGGGCACAAGTGGCTGCATATGATGGGCACAAGTGGCTGCATATGATGGGCACAAGTGGCTGCATATGATGGGCACAAGTGGCTGCATATGATGGGGGGGTTTCAGTATTTTTCAGTTTGTTTGCGCCCCCCCAAAGATTTTGAGCACCAGCCACCGCTGAGTTCAGGTCAGTTACTGGGATAACAAATGTGTCCCACAGAGGATTATATTCTAATTTCAGAGGTATGTTTCCATTGACATAAGTGACAGGGGCTCATTACAGAAAGGACTCTTTCAGTTTCGGCTGTTACAAAACACACACACAGAAGCTGAGTTCATGAACTCTCTCGGTGTTCTCTTCCTGAAAGAATAGGGCAGATCTGAATTTTCACATATGCAGCTGGAGAAGGTGTTTTTCAAAGACGAAAATGTACATGTGTGCACTTGTTGTGTCCTCTGACTGACTGCCGAGTGCTGCTCACCTGGGAAAGAATGGGGCAAACCAGGGATAACCCTAACAATCACCAAGACAAGTTATGATGCATTTTTCCAGTGTGCTCAAAATAACTTTGATGACTGACGTGATAACCTGTTTACCTTACTTCTATGGAGAGCCAAGATCAAAGCAAGCGTCCTTCTGAAGGAAAGATAAGAGTGGCAAAATCAGGGCTTGCTTAGGAAAACAAGTCTAAAGAAAGACCTTTAGGTGGCCTTTGGAGAATTTTTTTCTTATATTGTCCCATATTGCACCAGAAAAGTTAGAAAAATTAAATGGAGAACCTGATAGTCGTCCACTTGCAACAGGAATAATTCTCAATTTAAATATTTACTACCCATTCCTTTCACCTCTAGTTTAAATGGTGACATCTGAAATAGACAGAGGATTTTCATGAGAGTGGATTGAAGTTACTGCCAGTAAACAATCGGAAGTTAAAGAGGAATTCCAGGTATGGATAATTTATACATAGCTGTATTGGTGTTGATTTACTAAACTGGAGAGAGAAAATCTGGTGCAGCTCTGCATAGAAACCAATCAAAATCCAGTTTTTTTTTTTTTTTGTCAAAGCTTAATTGATTGGCTGCCATGCGCAGCTGGACCGGATTTTGCACTCTCAAGTTTTAGAAAATCAAAGCCATTGGTCTGCACTGTACAGTATATACCATTCCTGATTGGAAGTTGGAAATCAATGAAGTAGACAGCTTACTTCTGGGTCCTGTGCCAAGTGGCTGCCCTGCTGAATTCTGAACACAGGAGGTCAGACTCTGGGCCTGGGTGCCATTCAGAGAATGCTTTGTATTTTTTTAATAAATGCAAAGTGTTTTCTGATTGGACAAGGTGGAGAGGAAGGGTGATGTCCTCCCCCTCGCCACCTTGTCCAATCAGAAAACACTTTACATTCATTCCGATGATGCAAATCATTCACTCAATGGTGTCTGTGCTGAGCAGCCAACCTCCTATGTTCACAATGGCCAGCCTCTCAGCATGGAACCTGGAAACAAGTGGAGACTATGGCAGTAGCAGTCTCTGCTTTAGTGATTTCCAGGAACATTGGCAAGGTATGGTATTATTATTTTTATTATTATACAGGATTTATATAGCGCCGACAGTTTATGCAGCGCTTTACAACATATGTATATACATAGATCATTGGTGCTCAACATGTGGCCCTCTAGCTGTTGCAGAACTACAAGTTCCATCATGCCTCTGCCTTTGGGAGTCATGCATATAACTGTCAGCCTTGCAATGCCTCATGGGATTTGTAGTATCTGCAATAGGTGGAGGGCCACAGGTTGAGCAGCCATGACATAGATACATTTGTCTGAGCTGGACCAATGTAACTATGTATAAAATATTCATACCTGGAATTCCTCTTTAAGGTAGGCAGGTGGGTCTCGAGTATGATTAATAGACAAGCCAAGGTGGTAAGCGCCCATTAGAGTGGGTGCTATAGAGTGTTATCGTTTGCCCCAACCTTTGTCACTCTCTCTTTGCTAAACAATTTGGTCTGTATATCAATGGTGAGAAAACTATATGTAAAGGCATAGAAAAAATGAATATGTTGTAAACTATTATAACAGGAAATAACCAATTTCAGTTATCCAATATTTTGAATATTTATGTAATTTAATGTAATTAAAGTGATACTAAAGTCTTGTTTTTTTGGGGTTAAAAATAACAAACATGTCATACTTACCTGCCCGGTGTAGTGGTTTTGCACAGAGCATCCCTGATCCTCCTCTTTTGGGGGCACTCTGTGTGTCCATTCGGATACAGAGCCGTGGTTCGGCCCCACGTCATCCCCTCTCTCCTCATTGGCTCACTGACTTTGATTGACAGCAGCGAGAGCCAATGGCACCACGCTGCTGTCTCAGCCATTGAGGAGGGGGAGTCCCGGGCAGCCGAGTCTCTTCTGCAAGGTTGCTGGATAAACATGGTCTCAGGTAAGCATTAGGGGGGGCTGGGGGGGGGGGGGGTTGCTGCACACAGAAGGCTTTTTATCTTAATGCATAGAGAGCATTAGGATAAAAAAAACCTTCTGACTTTACAACCACTTTAAATCATTAATATTATATAGTGGCCCTTTAAAGAGTGTATGGTCTTTACAGACAAAAGCAGAGGAGGAAAACACAAAGTGAGGTCTTTTCAATTTCAGTATGCACCAGATCTTTGCCAGTATCTGAACATGCACCCATTAGGAATCAAGTAACTACCCTCCCGCCAAGGAGCAGAGGTACATTAGTAAAATGATCACATACAGTCACAGATGTAGGATCTTTGTGATTCAAGATATGTGAATAAATGGATTAGTATGTAATTGCAAACAATGCGTATTGTAATAATCAACCAGTGCAAAAGACAACTACCGAGCAATGTTATCACAAGCAGTGCTTTCTAACATAGTGCTTTCAGTTAGCATGAGCAGACCTGTAGGAGATAATGTACAGTTCCAGGTTTCAGCAGGGCAGCAATAAGAATGCGTATAAGTAGATATCTCATCTTCTACACTATTTGTCAGATTTGTCTGTATGAATCACCCTTGTGTTGGTCATACAGAGCAAGATTTTCACTATCTATGCAGCTACATTGTGTAATGCAAGATACAATCAGGTAGTGCATGAGTCCAGTTGGGATTTGTCCTAAGCGCAAGGTCATAGAAACAGGTTTTTTTGCATTCTAGAGAATTACTTTGATCATTTCCTTTCAGGAAATTCACCTTGGCTGCAAGTGGATTGTAAAAATGTTATGTGAGTCTGTGGTGATTGTCATAGACATATTAGTACACTACTCAGGGGACCTGAGGCCTGCCTATTTAAAGGCTTGGCTTTAGGTGAGCATGTTTGGTGGAATATGAGATATCTAATCATCTTTTTTGGGGTTCCCAGCCTGCATTATTTATTGGTCTGCTCATATTAGGTCGAATATTTACATAGTAATGAAGTGAATGGTATAGGGTGCTAAAGCTAAACCCAGAGACTTCCTCGAAAACCCCAAATACATTAAAATTGTAAGCTAGTACATCACTTGTATCTACGTTTCTATAGCTTTATTTTTTTAAGTTAATGTTGATATACATTTATACATATAGATAAATTTATCCAGAGTACAATCCCAAGCTAAACTAGACACACAGTGACTAAAACTGGCCATAGATGGATCAAAATTTGGCGGGTTTAGTAGGAACCAGCAGAGTTTCGATCCATCTATGGCTATTTTCACTAGAGGGAAGTCAATCTATGGATCAGCTTCTCTTTAACATAAATGTTCCCCACTGTCAGAATACAATAGTGCAGGAGGCCATGTTTCACCATCTTCCTCAATTGTGTGGATGGGGGAATCAGTTGTTGTTTTTTTTTTTTGATCAACCGGCTGGCTGACCAAAAAATGATCAATTCATGGCCAGCTTAACTCAGGCTTTAAGAAAATGCAATTAAACAAAACAGCAAGAAGGAACCTAGTATACACCAGCCTATACATGACATGGATAGCAGTCGAGAATGTAGGACACCTGGTACAAATGGCAGTGGAAATAGTGAAACATTTTCAGAGTAGGTAACCTATTCTCAAGTCAGTTTCAATCTTTTGTCATCATTTCCACCTCCATCAGTACAGAATAAAAATAAGGATGTTTAAGCTTTCTTTTCAGCTCATAGAACGTTACAAGTACACTGCATTTTGGGTCAACAAAGCAACAGGTATTTTCTGTATTTGCCAAATGTATTCTGAAAAAAGTAAACAAATGCAGTCACTACATCTAAGCTATAATATATAACATTTTTGTCTTCAGGTTTTGATATGCTGATTTCTGCCATACAAAGGTTGGGGTCTATGATGTGAGATAGATATACTGAATTTATATACAAAAAAAGACAAATTGTCTATGAATCCACATCACATTGAGAACGCTCAGTTCGAGACACAGTGGGATTGATTCACTAAAACTGGAGAGTGCAAAATCTGGTGAAGCTGTGCATGGTAGCCAATCAGCTCCTAAGTTTTTTAGTCAAAGCTTAAAGGATGAGTTCACCTTTTTCTCAAAATTCCCTCTCCTCTATGTACAAATATAGCATTAATGTACTTATTTTTCAAAAATAAAACCGATTTCTATTAATTCTATGCAGGCTTACCTCACGCTCTTCTTAGCTGTTTAAACACACTGCTCGATTACTTCTGTCTTACTTCCTGGTCAGGTTTTAGGTCATGACACAGGAAGACGTTGACCAGCTGATCTCATTAGCACACACCCTGCATCATCTACCCTCGGGTGGTCAACTCCTTCCTGTGTTATGACCTAAAGTCTGACCAGGAAGTAAGGCAGAAGTAATTGAGCAGTGTGTTTAAACAGCAATGAAGAGAATGAGGTGTGGAATTAATAGAAAGCTATTTTATTTTTGCAAAATAAGTACATTAATGTTATATTGGTACATAGGGGAGCTGGAATTTAGGGAAAAAAGTGAACAAAGGTGAACTTAGCCTTTAATTGAACAAGCTAAAGTTAGAAGCTGATTTGCTATTATGCACAACTGCACCCGATTTTGCACTGTTCAAGCGGGATTCCGCTGCCGTTTTTTTTTTTTACCTGTGTCGCTGGTGGGCAATTCCTACGGTGTCTTTGCAGTCACGATCGGCATCTTTTTAACCCCCGGCGTGATGATTTCATTGCTAAGGAAAACTTTTAAAAAAGCAGTCCGGCGGTTTCCATTTTCACTGTGGGCGTTTGAAGCCCACAGGCATTTACTTATTGGATGCGATGACGCTGAGCTCCCAGCATCCAACGCTCCATCTCGCACATGCTCATTGAGTGTCCTCTTTGTTTTCCTTCCTCTTGCCTCGTGTGCTATAGTGGTAATGGCAGATAGAGCTGCCTGCCCACTTTCATAATGGCAATTTCGGACATGCCCTCGTCACGTGACCGGCGTCCTCCTTCCGAAATCTCACGAGATTTCGGCATGACTGTGGGAGGAGAGCCCGGAAGTCGGAATAAACATTAAAAATAAAAGGTAAAAACTGCATATTATTTTATTTACCGCTTTCAGTTTTAGTAAATCAACCCAAGTAAGTACTTCTGTCAAACCAATACGTTATTCATTAAAAATGTATCATTACTCCGAGCAATTATTATCTGATTATTATCTGTCAGATGGCTTTTGAAAACTGGGCTGTGAATGAATGTCAATAAATTGCTCTAATGTATTATTATCTATTGTCATAATTTTTCTCTGTTTTGACAGTTTATCATTTTTTTCCATTCAATGCAGAGGTCAACAATTTTTAGCAATGTCAGATAAAGTCAAGAAGATATCAATATAATATTAAAACTGTGCTTAGTAGTTGGTTAAAAAAAATCTTGGCATGGAAGTGAAATATTTCATCAATAGAAGAGTGTGGAAATAAAATCTGAAACCTCCACATATTTGGATGCAGTCACAAATAGTGCAAGTAGCATCAGGTGTTCTAATCTCACCACACATCTCCTGTGTGTAAGCCCAGATTGGATCACACAGCTGTATCACTATCAGACTGTTGACCTATCATTATCACTGTTGACTAGGAGTTGGCAGGTATGACCCTTCACTGTTGGCAGCAGTACCTAGTACTGACATGGGAAGGGGGAGGGAGTGTCCTGCCTGATACAGGATTGACATGCTGAAAAGCTTCAGCAACAGTAAAAGGTATGCAACTCCTGCTATGTATAGCCTCACTAATATCTGTAAACTAAAGTTGCCTGATTGACTCAGATTTTTTTCTGCCTAAGGCTGGGTTCACAGTGCTGCGATGCGGGAACGTTGCGAATCTACTGCGGGTTCCCGCATCGCATGCCTCCCGGCGGCAGTTCACACTGCCCTATGCGAACTGCTGGGAGTGTCAGTGAAAAGTTAATGACACCCCCAGATCAGTTCGCATATCGCAGTGCGATCTGCAAACTTGGACAGGAATCGGATCGCATGGTGTGATTCTGCTGCGGACCAAAAAAAGGGTCCTGTGCGAGTTTGGGGAGCATGCGATGCAAATTCAGCCATACTATCTGTATGGCTGAACTCGCATCGCACAGAGATCGGATGTAATTTGCACTGCAGTGGGGTGCGAATCACATCCGATCTCGTCGCCGCAGCAGTGTGAACCCAGCCTTAATGATAAATCCACCTACAACTGATTTCAGTTCTTAAATGCAGATAGGTTGAATGACCCACTGGCTTCTATATTTCTAATTTTTAATTAGATTTAAACCCTATTACTAAAATCATATATAGGATTTTACTTGCTAATGTAATTTCAAACTTTTTAAAAATCTTTTTTAAAAATAAAGTCTCTATTTAAAAAATTATTGGTCATCCAGTCAAGAATGTCTGTGTTCATTATGGAATAACTACTGTCTTTCAAATGTGCTGCTGTGTTGTCACTCCCTTACAAGTGCCCATATCATTGACTACAAGTAGCCATCCAATCAGACCTTCAGCAGAAATGATAGATACTACTTAAAGCGGGAGTCCACCGGGACTCCGCGTTTTTTTTTTTTTTTAAAAGCCAGCAGCTACAAATACTGCAGCTGCTGACTTTTAAAATAGTGACACTTACCTGTCCAGCGCGCCCGCGATGTCGGCACCCGAAGCCGATCTGTAGATCGTCACTCGGGTGCTGCCGCCGCCATCTTGGGTATGGGAATCAGGAAATGGAGCCTTTCGGCTTCATTTCCCGGTTCCCTACTGCGCATGCGCGAGTTGCGCTGCGCAATAAGGACGGTCCCCGCTGCCTCTGGGATCTGTGTGTTTCCCAGCAGGCAGCGGGGCACTTGCGGAAGGGGGCGGGCACTTGCTGAAAGGGGGCGTAATCTACGCCCCTTTCCGCAGAGAGCTATCCCGGAAGTGGGTGCAGTTACCTGGATTATCCAGGTAACTGCACCCCCCTCCCCCCTGAAAGGTGCCAATTGTGGCGCCGGAGGGGGGAGGATTCCGATGATCGGAAGGTCCATTTTAGGGTGGACCTCCGCTTTAAGCAAACTTAAGCAAACTAGAAATCATCCAGTTAGCCCCCGTACACATGGTCGGACATTCCGACAACAAAATCCGTTGGATTTTTTCCGACGGATTTTGTCCAAAACCGGTGTTGCATACACACGGTCGGACAAAGTTGTCGGAAAATCCGATCATTCGTAACGTGATGACGTTCTTTCGTTACTACGGGACTACGTTCAGGCTAGTAGCCAATAGCTTTGGTCTAGGAATTTGATCTGAGCATGCGTGGCACTTTGTCCGATCGGAATTCTCTACAAATGATCGGAAAATTTTATATCCAGCTCTCAAACTTTGTTGGTCGGACATTCATCAGATGAAGCCCACACACGGTCGGATTATCCGACAACACGGTCTGATCGGACCGCTTCCGTCGGAATGTCCGACCGTGTGTACAAGGGCTTAGCGTTAGATATTTTTATTAAATATAAACAGAAGCAACAAAGGAATCCTTGACCAATACCCACCAAAAGCCAAATGACCATAGCTCTGAAAGGGTTTACATTTATCAAGCATGCAATGTTTGGGCCATGCAGTAAGCTATCAACTTAAAAAAAACATGAACCTACCATGGGAGCATTGTCAGAGCAAGAATCACCCATGTATCCAATGCTAGAGCTAGTGCAAGTAGACAGGAAGAGGATAAAAGAGGCTGCAGAGGATCAGAAAAAACGAAAGCCTCGCACACATGATCAGACTTTCCAATGGGAAATGTTCGATGACAGGCTGTTGGCGGTAAATCCGACCGTTTGTAGGCTCCATCGGACAATTCTTGTCAGATTTTCCACAAACAAATGTTGGCTAGCTGGTTTTAACATTTTTCTTTGGACAAATGTGTGTTGTCGGATTTTCTGAGCATGTGTACACAAGTTCTTCTGACAAAAGTCCAAAGTACAAACACGCATGCTCGGAAGCAAGAACGAACCAGAAGCAGTCGTTCTTGTAAACTAGCATTCGTAATGGAGAATTAACATTCATGACATGGCAAATGATGAAATCTCCAAATGCAGCGCACATTAGCGGAGGAGCCCAGCGAGAAGACCCCCAAAGTCAGAAAAAGACCCCCGGAGCTCATTCACATAGGGTTGGGGGCCGGAATCTGGGGCCCCCTTATTAATGGGGGCTCCTGGATTCCAATAAGCCCCCCGCAGACCCCGACAACCAACGACCAGGGTTGTTGGGAAGAAGCCCTTTTCCTCATCAACATGGGGACAAGGTGCTTTGGGGGTGGGGGGGCCGCAGCGACCCCCCCTTCCCCAAAGTACCCCCCATGTTGAGGGCACGTGTCCTGATACGGCTCAGGAGGGGGGCGCTCGCTCGTCCCCACCCCCATTCCTGACCTGCCGGGCTGTGTGCTCGGATAAGGGTCTGGTATGGACTTTTTAAATCCATACCGGGCGACAGGGATAGCAAGGTGTCAATCTCGCCAATGAAAGTGGCGACATTGACTTTCTTCGCTAGTCCCGTCTACCTGGAGTCATGTTCAAAATGAACGGACTTTACTCCGTGTGTGGGCAAGTCCATTAATTTGAAAACTCTGGGGGACTAGCACACAGACGAGCAGATTATCAATTACAATTTTGATTCAAAACTTCTTTCTAAGTCCACCGGACTTTTGGGAAGAAAAAGTCCACCGGAGCCCACACATGGGCGAATTGTCCGGCGGACCATAGTCCGATCGTGTGTACACGGAATTAGAGTTACATATTGTTTTAAGTACAAATAGCAATACCCACCAAGAGCAAACTGACCACAGATCTGAAAAGGTTTACATTCGTCAAGCATGCAATGTTTGGGTCATGCAGTAAGCTATTAACTTCAAAGACATGGACCCGCCAAGGGAGTATTGTCAAAGCAAGCAGCACCCATCAAAACTGAAAACTAATGCCGCATACACACAATCAAACAATCAAACAATCCGGTGGAAAAGTCAATCCGCCCGTGTGTAGGCTCCGGCGGACTTTTTTTACCCAAAAATCCGGCGGACTAAGAAAGTAGTTTTGCACACCAATCTGTCCACCGAACTCGGAATTCGGCGGACAGTACGGCCGTCTGTGTGCTAGTCCGCCGTACTTTTGAAATGAACAGACTTTTCCCACCCGGAGAAAAGTCCACTCATTTTGAGCGCAGCTCCAGGTAGCCGGGGCCAGCGAAGTAGGCATCGCTGGTCCCGTCACCTGGTACGGACTTAAAGGGGAATCCCTACGCCGAAAAATCGGCGTGGGGGTCCCCCCTAGGTCCATATCAGACCCTTATCCAAGCACGCTACCTGGCCGGCCAGGAAAGGGTGTGGGGACGAGCGAGCGCCCCCCCTCCTGAGCCGTACCAGGCCGCGTGCCCTCAACATGGGGGGTGCCTTGGGGAAGGGGGAGCCACGCGCCCCCCACCCCAAAGCACCTTGTCCCCATGTTGATGAGGACAAGGGCCTCTTCCGACAACCCTGGCCGTTTGTTGTCGGGGTCTGTGGCGGGGGACTTATCGGAATCCGTGAGCCCCCTTTTAGCCCCGCGTGTCCTGTCATTGTGACCGGAGACAGCAACGAGGCAACATCTCCAGAAGAGAAGAACAAAAGAACAGAAGACGGCGACAGCGGCAGAGGCGACAGAAGACCGGGCCACCACTTACAAAAGAGCTAGAAGAAGGCGCGGTGGCCCGGCAAGAAGAACCGAAGAGGGGGACAAGACCCCCGAAGAGGGGGACAAGACCCCCGAAGTCGGAAGAAGAGGGCGGCGGCGAAGAAGAAAGCCGGAGCTGTGCAATAAACTATTTTAACCCTTGTGTGTTGTGTTTTTTTTTTACTTTTTTTCTCAGGTGAATGGGTAGGGGTACATTGTACCCCATACTCATTCACATAGGGTGGGGGGCCAGGATCCGGGGGCCCCCTTATTAAAGGGGGCTCACGGATTCCGTTAAGCCCCCCGCCCGCAGACCCTGGCCGCTGGTTGTCGGGAAGAGGCCCTTGTCCTCATCAACATGGGGACAAGGTGCTTTGGGGAGGGGGACCGGCCGGGTAGTGTGCGACCCCCACGCCGATTTTTCGGCGTAGGGATTCCCCTTTAAGTCCATACCAGGTGACGGGACCAGAGACACCTACTTCGCTGGCCCCGGCTACCTGAAGGTGCGTTCAAAATGAGCGGACTTTCCTCCGTGTGTGTGGGCGAGTCCGTTCATTTCAAAAGTACGGCAGACTTAGTACACCATACTTAGGCCACCGCAAAAGTACCGTGTGTGGGCAGGTAGCTCATTCGGAAAATCCGGCGGACAGTCCGGCGGACAGTCCGCCAGACTAAGTCTGCCGGATAGTCTGCTAAGTGTGTACGCGGCATAAGATATTTTTTACCTGGAACAATTTGGAAGGTTTTATAGTTAATTGACTAAATTAGTAGAGAATGTCAGGACCAGGAAAGAATAAACTAGTGGACCCATGGGATTGTCACCCCCAACACCCATTTGTTTTATAAATAAATTTCACTCTTAAGGACCAGGCCTTTTTGCAGACTCGGTGTTTACATGTTTAAAACAGATTTTTTTGCTAGAAAATTGCTTAGAACCCCCAAACATTATATATTATTATATATAGTTTTTTTTAACACCCTAGAAAATAAAATGGCAGTCATTGCAATACTTTATTTGCACAGCGGTCTTACAAGCGCACAGGGGCGGACTGACAACTCATGGGGCCCCCGGGCAATAGAAGATCATGGGGCCCCCTTGGTCTCCACACTCAAGCCAAACCTGCACAGGGAGACACTGGAGAGAGAGAACATACACACAGGGGGACACCAGAGGGAGAACGCACACACGGGGGGACACTGGAGGGAGAACGCACACACACACACACGGGGGGGGGGGACACTGGAGGGAGAACACACACACACGGGGGGGGGACACTGGAGGGAGAACACACACACACGGGGGGGGGACACTGGAGGGAGAACACACACACACAGGGGGGACACTGGAGGGAGAACGCGCGCACCCACGGGGGGGACACTGGAGGGAGAAAGCACACACACAGGGGGGGGACACTGGAGGGAGAAAGCACACACACAGGGGGGGGACACTGGAGGGAGAACGCACACACACACACACACACACACACATGGGGACACTGGAGGGAGAAGGCACACACACAGGGGGACACTGGAGGGAGAAGGCACACACACAGGGGGACACTGGTGGGAGAAGGCACACACACAGGGGGACACTGGAGGGAGAAGGCACACACACAGGGGGACACTGGAGGGAGAAGGCACACACACAGGGGGACACTGGAGGGAGAATGCGCACACAGGAGGACACGCACACAGGGGGACATGCACACAGGACACACACTTACACAGCACAGGACATGCACACAGGACACTTCCACAGCACACAGGGGGACACGCACACAGCACAGGAGGACACGCACATGGGAGGACATGCACACGGGAGGACATGCACACAGGACACATACTTACACAGCACAGGACATGCACACAGGACACTTACACAGCACACAGGGGGACATGCACACGGGAGGACATGCACACGGGGGGACATGCACACGGGGGGACATGCACACAGGACACATACTTACACAGCACAGGACATGCACACAGGACACTTAGACAGCACACTGGGGGACATGCACACAGGGGGACATGCACACGGGACATGCACACAGGACATGCACACAGCACAGGGAGACATGCACACAGGAGGACATGCACACAGGGGGACATGCACACATCACAGGGGGACATGCACACAGGACACACACTTACACAGCACAGGACATGCACACAGGACACTTACACAGCACACCGGGGGACATGCACACAGGGGGACATGCACACGGGACATGCACACAGGACATGCACACAGCACAGGGAGACATGCACACAGGAGGACATGCACACAGGGGGACATGCACACAGCACAGGGGGACATGCACACAGGACACACACTTACACAGCACAGGACATGCACACAGGACACTTACACAGCACACCGGGGGACATGCACACAGCACACAGGGGGACATGCACACAGGACATGCACACAGCACAGGGAGACATGCACACAGGAGGACATGCACACAGGGGGACATGCACACAGGGGGACATGCACACAGGACACACACTTACACAGCACAGGACATGCACACAGGACACTTACACAGCACACAGGGGGACACGCACACAGCACGGGAGGACACGCACACGGGAGGACACGCACATGGGAGGACATGTACACAGGACAAATACTTACACAGCACAGGACATGCACACAGGACATGCACACAGCACAGGGGGACATGCACACAGGACATGCACACAGCAGGACATGCACACAGCACAGGGGGACATGCACATAGGACACACACTTGCACAGGACATGCACACAGGACACTTACACAGCACACAGGGGGACACGCACACAGCACACGAGGACATGCACACGGGAGAACATGCACACGGGAGAACATGCACACGGGAGAACATGCACACAGGGGGACATACTTACACAGCACAGGACATGCACACAGGACACTTACACAGCACACAGGGGGACACGCACACAGGGGGACATGCACACGGGACATGCACACAGCACAGGGGGACATGCACACAGGGGGACATGCACACGGGACATGCACACAGCACAGGGGGACATGCACACAGGGGGACATGCACACAGCACACAGAGGGACATGCACACAGGACATACACACAGGACATACACACAGCACACAGGGGGACATGCACACAGGACATACACACAGCACACAGGGGGACATGCACACAGGACATACACACAGCACAGGAGGACACTGTGGGATGGAGGGACCCGGGGCCCATGCATCTGTCTGTACCGCGCCGCCCCCCCCCCCCCCCCATCGCGTGTGGCGGCCCTGGTGTCTCGGCTTCACTCACCGAGTCACTGGATGCTGAGCCTGAGACACTTCTAACAGCGCGCTGCTCCCCGCCGGCCCCTCCACTCTTCTCGTCTGTCCCAGGTCAGGTGATGTCACGATGCATACAGTACAAGCACCTGGCCTGGGATGGACAGGGGAAGGAGGGGCCGGCGGGGAGCAGCGCACAGTTAACAGTGTTATTATCTGCATCGCGGGCGCGGCAAGTGGCCTCTCATATGGCCGAGTCCGGGCCCTTAACGTCCGCGGGCCCTCGGGCGGCGCCCGAGTGACCGATTGGTCAGTCCGCCCCTGCAAGCGCACTTTTTTTGGAAAAAATCACTTTTTTGAATAAAAAAATAAGACAACAGTAAACTGAGCCCAATTTTTTTTTATATTGTGAAAGATAATGTTACGCCGAGTAAATTCATACCCAACATGTCACGCTTCAAAATTACACCTGCTCGTGGAATGGCGTCAAACTTTTACCCTCAAAAATCTCCATAAGCGACATTTAAAAAATTCTGCAGGTTGCATGTTTTGTATTACAGAGGGGGTCTAGGGGTAGAATTATTGCTCTCGCTCTACCAATCGCGGCGATACCTCACATGTGTGGTTTGACTACCGTTTTCATATGCGGGTGCTACTAACGTATGCGTTCGCTTCTACGCACGAACTCGTCGGGACGGGGTGTTTTAAAAAAAAAAAAATCTTATTTATTTTAATTGATTTTATTCATTTTTACACTGTTTTAAAAAAAAATGGATCACTTTTATTCCTATTACAAGGAATGTAAACATTCCTTGTAATAGAAAAAAGCATGACAGGTCCTCTTAAATATGAGATCTGGGGTCAAAAAGTTCTCAGATCTCATATTTGGACTTAAATGCAATAAAAAAATAAAATAAATTTAGTTTGAAAAAATTACATTTAAAAAATGTGCCTTTAAGAGGTATGGGCAGAAGTGACGTTTTGACGTCACTTCCGCCTTCCTATAGTATAGAGACGAGCAGGGGCCATCTTAGCCTCACTCTTCTCTATACCCAGGCCCAGACAGGACCCGATTGCCTCCGCTGCTACTGACGGCTCTGGTAAGCGGAGGAGGGAGCGAGAGCAGCTGCTGCCATTACCGAGATATCCCTCTTCAAAAAATGGATGTACATCGGCGTGCACTGGTCGTAAAGCGGTTAATAGAGGGCTATAATAATTGTTAAGTACATGATTCGCTTTGGCTGCTTTGCTGGTTCTTTCTGTTTTGTGTTTCAGGTGACAAGCTGCCTGCTGTTGCTAGGAAGATTTACCTCAGCTGCTGAGCACTGGATTGGTGACAAATCATTTGGTGGGAAACATCTAGCCAATGAGTGTAACTTTTTATTTCTATCCTCTCCTGTCACTGGGCAGAGTCAGCATTTACCTCAGGTCTGTCAGCTGGACTCACCTCTGGATTCTCCTCAGCTTTCCTTCTGGATCTTTAGACCTGCTCTCAGCCTAGAATGGATATTGTACTTCATAAACTATTTCATTCTACTACTGTACTTCATTCCCCTGGAGAAAGGCTTGCCTCAATCATTTAATTACTATTATTATTTTTTTTTTTTTTTTTTTTTTTTTACTTTTCACCCAAGTATTCACTGGTGACAGCTGTATATTCACTTACATCTGTAGGCCCCGGGCCTGTATTATGCCTCTCATTCCTGAAGTGCTGCCCTGTATACTGATGGTAATAGGTTATCTGAGGCCAGCCATGGAACTTTTCATCCACCTGTAGGCAGACCTGGACCTGAGGCAAGACCATAGGATCATTGCCTCACCACTGGGACTTTATAGGGACCAGAAGAGGAGGACCGCTGACTGGAAGCGTCAGCATACAGGCCGACAGGACAGGAGCTACAGTGAAAGAATACACAGGATAAGGAGGCCCTACTCAAGACAACCACGGTGCCACTGTTCCTGCCATCGTCAGCCAGGTAGGCAGCGAGTGTGAAGCTGCTGTCATGGACCGACAGCGTGATCAACACCTCTCCAACAGGACCCTCATCATCATCACAGACTAGGGGTGAGTGAAGGCTCTGAGGGCCGGGAATGTACACAGACTTCACATTGCTCTGTCTGCTTCAGTCTCCTCAGTGTCTTCCCTGATCCGTGTGCTCTGTCTGTCAGCCTATAGTCATCTCCTCCTGTTCTCTCTCAGCTCTAGATCAGGGATATGCAATTAGCAGACCTCCAGCTGTTGCAAAACTACAAGTCCCATGAGGCATAGCAAGACTCTGACAGCCACAAGCAGGACATCCAGAGGCAGAGGCAGGATGGGACTTGTAGTTTTGCAACAGCTGGAGGTCCACTCATTGCATATCCCTGCTCTAGAGCTTTCATTTATAGCTCACTTATCACACTTCTGACCTGTGAAATGTCTTCATTGTCTTTTTATTTCCTGCAGTTATTGCAGGTACAGTGCTATTCTAAGATGGTCCGTGCTCCTGTGCAGTGTACAGCATGTCAGGGTTGTTAGGGGACATTGTGTGGTGACATGTGTGCC
The DNA here is from genome assembly GCF_037356315.1 of Lithobates pipiens. Lineage (NCBI taxonomy): Eukaryota > Metazoa > Chordata > Amphibia > Anura > Ranidae > Lithobates > Lithobates pipiens. The sequence continues at coordinate 140,716,853 of NW_027507764.1, forward strand.
TAACAGGCTCATCAGTCAGCTTATCATCATTGCCTTTTCTGAGGGGTTTATTTACTTTCTTCACAATTAGGCTGTTTAGGGCTTGTAAGTTGTAAATCCGTGAATGAGTTGCCCGATATTGTATTTTTATATATATTTTTCTCCCACTTTGTTTTATTAGGACAAGTTAAAGAGCAGTACACATACAGTATGCAGTGTGTCACAGAACATGACATGTAGACATGATAGTGTTTTAAAGTTTTCAAAATGTGTGAAGTGAGGATTTGGCCTCCATGTGTCTGGGTTATCACGTCTAGCTGTGATTACTGAAGAATCCAATGAGTTTTATAATTTGTCAGTTCCTAAGGCTCCATGCACACTGGAGCTCATAAACTGCAGTTTATTGGAGTTTGGGCGTTTTTTTTTAAAAGCCCATGAACTCCACTCTATGTTAGCCTATGTGTCCATGCACACATGGACTTTTTTTAGCTTTAATGAGCAGTGGAGTTTATGGGCTTTTTTCTGAACGCCAGAAATTCGCGTTCAAAGTGCCGTTTTTCACCACCAAAAAACGACAAACGCTGATAAACGCTCATAAACGCTTATAAGCTCTCATAAACACGCGTTAATTAGTGTTCGGCATTCTATTTGTGGGAGTTTGGAATGCACTGTGGGATTTTTGGAGTGTCCTCTGTGTATTTTTATTGAAAACGCCCATAAACGCTAACGCTAATAAACGCTCATAAACGCTAGTACAAAACACTGTTAAAAGCACGTTTTTCAACCAGCGTTTTCTGCCAGCAATCTGGCATCCAGAAAAAGCTTTTTTGAGCTTCAGTGTGCATGGAGCCTTAGGCCGCGTACAACTTAGTCCGCTGAACCGTGTTTCAGCGGACAATCCGCTCGTGTGTGGGCTTCAGCGGACTTTTTCAGCGGACAGTCTGACAGACTAAGTCTTTCGGAATTTCCGTAATTTTGTCCGTCCAAACTTGGTTTTGTCCATCCAAACTTGGTTTCAGCGGACAGTCCGCTCGTGTGTAGGCAAGTTGGACGGACTAAGTATGGCGCATGCTCAGAAACGATTTACACGGCCGAAGGTTGCATTGCAGTGTATTGGACGTCGTTTTTCTAGTCCCGTCGTACGTGCTGTACACGTCATCGCGCAAGCTTTCAGCGGACTGTCTGTTCATCGTGTGTGGTCAAGTCCGTTCATTCAAATGTTGGACGGACTGTCTGTCGGATTGTCTGACGAACTTAGTTGGGCAGACAATCCGCCCGTGTGTACGCGGCCTTAGGGTTCATGTTCTTTACTATTCTCTTTGGTGCACCTAAATAATCTACATTATATCAAGATCTTTTTGTGATTAGATCATTTGGTCAGATGTCCTTTTAGTCAAACCTGACATTAAATCTTTTTGTTTTTTCTCTGCTTTTGGTGAGGAGTTTGTAAGTCCCGGGTCATTCTCTTCTTTCTTCATCTCAAATACATTTTCTTGATAAGCAGCATGAAGATTCAATAGTGAAGCATTGGAAGGCTTTTGGTGTAGCTACATAATCTCCTCAGAGGCTCTGCCACAGGGATCTGTATTCTCCAATGCTCCTCCTCCTCCTCTCAGTTCAGTACAGGGCTCTACTTTTCTTTTAGTAAATCACAATGCATTTCTGCTACAGTGCTGCAGAAATCTGCTTTGCAAAACACTGTTGCCTGGTAGGAAGTTTGTTCTCAAAGCTCAGAGTCCAGTGAGCATGGGAAAAGTTATCCCGTGGTCTTCCAGTTTGATGATATCATATCCCTTTGGCTACTGAATCACAGTTCTGCCTTGCTCCACATTTACTTCCTGGTGTTGGTATAGAGTTTGCCAGGATGGAGTTTTAGACTCCTACAAAAAATACATATTTTCAGAACCACCTTATCATAAATGAGTATACTGTTTATGTGATTCAGTTGTTCTTGGGCATTTGTATCAGGCATTATGCCTATGAGCAGAATTTTAATAGTGGGCTGGGTGCTTCTCATCTCAGGTCTTAAATTCCCTTATTGGCATGTTGGTTTTGTTAGCAGGTAAAAGAGCATCTACTGGTTTTGGCACAATTTTATTTCAACTTAAAATGTTAGCTCTATGTGGTAGGTGGAATTTGTTTTAGATGAGCATTTTTTAGTTGTCTACATATGCAACATAATCTATTGAATGTGGTAATTTACGGTCTGGCAAATGTTCAGCGTTTTGACCAGAATATTGTATTTCCATGGTATCCCTAAGAATATTGTTCACTTAGGCTCTTCCCTGTTGTTGTGGCTGTGGCACTTTGGAGCAAGCAGTTCAGCCGCCAGAGCCTCTTATTGTTGAATGTTAGAATAGCATTTTTATGCAATTAACTGTCTAAGATATATGGTTCTTCCTGGTCTTCATTTAATATTTAGGTTAAAGTAAGACATTTTCAGGGTAGCAAAATATTTAATAGCAGATGCTTTGTTTGCCTTGTTTCCACTGTTTCAGGATAACGGTTACCCCAGCAGTGAGCAAAGGCCTACAATGTCCTTAAAACCAGTTTTTTGCTTGCAGTTATATCCAATATTATATTCCATTCGATTGCTGGAAAAAAAATGCATTTTCTATGCCACTGGTTACTTCTCTTTTGAGGACTCTGCAGAACTTTTTTGGCCTTTATATGACATGTATCAAAGTGGTTGTTTCCACACTCTTTTATCAAAACTGTTAGTTGGAGTTTGAGACATAATGACTTTGCATATAATTCTAGCTTTTGGTTAGGAGTTCTGAAAATGATTTTAGAAACAATGTTTATATGCTGCTATTGGGTCACAAATTGCATTCAACATGTAATAAAATTTCGCTACTGCTTTGGAATCAATCTATTCTGCATATAAAACACATTAGAACCGCTTTACCATCAGTTAAGTCTGGTTAGTTGAGGTAAGTTGGCTGGACAAAAGCGTTTGCAGAATTAGATTAGCAAGACAAGGATAGGCAGTCATTCCCATTTCCCAATAGAGCTGATTCAGCAATTTCAACTATTCGTAAGGCTTTCTTTCTTTTTCTGTCGCATGTGAATGGCTCTCCTTTATCAGAATCATATTTTAAATTTGTCTCTAAAAGATGTTGATGGTGAAGGATATGCAGCTGCTACATAGGGAGTGCATCAGGACATAGATGGGCGCACTGCTCTTTATGTCCATCCTGTTCTTTGCATTTATTACGCAAGTCCCCGCCTTTTATTATAATAATTTAAAAAAATGAATAGTATGAATAGTTGACATTCATATGTTGCCTAGTGCGTAGGATTTTATTTTTTAAAATATTAGACCTAAATAAAATGGGTACAGTTCTGTCTACAAATAAATGTTTTTCTAGGCCAGGGCCTCAGTTCATGGTACAGTTACCATAAATTTAAAGATTGATATGCTGATTTACTGTATACTCATTATTAGTGACTTTATTTTTCCATATTGTGATCTGGAGAGTTTCATCAGAGGTCTAGCAGTATTTGGCATAGTGCCCAACTGTCCCTCATGCAGCTTCAGTTGTCCCTCTTTTTAGTCTATGTACTTCTCTATACAAAATGTACTATTTTACTGCCAAAAGTTTTATGCTGCACTAAAGTTTTTATCCAGACTATATATTACTGCACTTGTTATTTTGAAAAATCATTATAAAGCAAAAGTAGAGGTAAGATACAAGCACATGTGGTGTTTAGCCAATCATTTTCTGCATATTAGATCCTTGAGGTCCCTGTAACTGGGGACATGTTCTTTGCTACTTATTGTGAGAAAGGGTGTACCTCTTTATAATTTCAGAAATTTGGGAGGTATGTTTTTGGTACATTTTCTCAGTCATTGGTAAGGGCATTTTCACTTGTAAGAAGTGATTTTTTTTCTTTTTTTTTTTTAGGCTGCGGTGGTGGGGTGGGGCCAGGTGGGTAATCTTGCTTTTGGGTAATGTCGCCCACTTTGTGGGTGGACAGTGGTTGGTAAACTGTTATTTGGTTGGTATAAGATATTGCTGCTTGAGTCTTAGTGATTAAGCATGTTGGTCTGTTAATGGTTAACAGCGATTCTGTTTGGTATTAAAGGTTAAAGTTCATTTCATAATTAAAATTGTTTTAAACCCAATAAAGTGGCCATAGCCTAAACCTTTCCACAATCCTTGTTGTGTGTTTTATTTTATATTTTGGGTATTTTCTTATGGTATGATGGGTGCTAATGGGGTGTACAATCCCAAAGTCACTGAGAAAAGTAAATGTTCACTTTTCAGAGCTTAGTAAATAAGGTGAATAAGTGTTCATTTAGAATACCAATTGTGTGCAAGGAACATGATTTTTCTTGCACGAGATTCAATGATTGAAATGAGCACAGTTTTACTATATTTATGAAGCTCAGTGAACATTCACTTTGCAAAATGTATGTGAAGTTGTGAACAGTCTTTACTCCTTTAGTAAATAAACTTCTTCACATGAATTCTGACTTGAACCTCATGAAGAAGTGTTCACCAGGATCTATTTCTGCATTTGCTTTATTTTACTATGTTTCACATTTGGGTAATTATAGCTAGTCCTATTTTGAAGTATTTTACCAGTTTTTCCCTTAGTAAACTTGGTGTGCAAAGAAAAACAAGTTCAAAATCACCTCAATCTGATCTCATACACTAGCTATTTTTCCTACAATTTTTCTGAAACCATGCTGCATTTGACTTGCTTCTAAGACTGACTGTTGTGTACCCTAGCCGGAGTCAGGAGAGAAGGTCTCATTTGGAATTAGGGTTACCACCTGTCTGGGATTCACCCTGACAGTTGGGGTTTGGAATCATGCATCCAAGTTTCAGACTGCCTGAAACCTGGCGCTGTGCCTCAGAAAAGGAAAGTGGGGACCGGAAATTTGAAGTCCAGCAACCTCAGATAAATCTAGAGGAGGGGTGCTGACTGCCAAGGGGTGAGTGAGCTCACTATCCATCCCTGTCTGTGACTGAAGTCTCCCCCCTTCTCTCTCTTGCCTCTGAGTGAGTACACTAAGGTAAATCAGGATTCTCAGAGCACCCCTTACATCAGAGTTCCCCTTTGCACTAGAGGCCACAGTGTTCTCCCCTACATCAGAGTCCTCTCCGTACATCAGAGTTCTCAGTGTTCCCCCTTAAATCAGGGTCCCCAGAGCATCCCTTATGTTAGAGTCCACAGAGTTCTCCCTTACATCAGAGTCTGCCGAGTCCAACTTACAGTGAAAGGGAACTCTGCGAGTTCAGATGTAAAAGAGGAGCTCTGTGAATTCAAATGTAAAAGGGGATAGGGGAACTCTTGTTATTAACTTCATATGATTAGAAATGTTATTTAATATCAAAATATATGTATAGTTTATACTATAAAAAAACATTGCTGTACGCCGCTAAAGTGTTCGGGTTTGACTTGAAGAAAAGGTGGCAACCCTATTCGGAGTTCCCATCTTGTCCTACAGCCAACAAGTATCATGAATGTTTTCATTCATGATTTCATTAGAGAAACAAAGAAAGAAGTGTACATAGGCTAGGATACAATCACAAAGTAAAAGCTGAGGGACTGTACGGTGCAATATATACATTTTTTAACAATAATATTAATAACTGTAATTCATTATACATCTTCTCGTGTTTGAACATGTTTTGAGGACATGCTATGTGTTATGTTGTATAGTATATGGTCAGCACAGTGGCTTAGTGGTGTGCACATCTGCCTTGCAACACTAGAGTGATCACTATACGTGTACGTGATGCAGGCTTTATTTTTGGCTGGGCTGTGACCTACTTGACCTACATACACTGACGGTAGTGTCCTACATACACTGACCCACCTTCACTGACCTACCTACACTGACCTATATACACTGATGGTAGTGACCTACATACAGTGACCTACCTACACTGACCTACCTACACTGACCTGCCTGACCTACATACACTGACATTTACATACACTGACCTACCTACACTGACCTACATACACTGATGGTAGTGACCTACCTACACTGACCTGCCTGACCCACATATACTGACATTTACATACATTTTCTGACCTACCTCAGCCCAGCCATGGTGTGCGGTGTCACAGCAGCCAGGCATTCAGTCAGTCAGTCGTCAGAGAAGGAGGAGAAGAGGAGAGGAGAGCGGCCCGCCTGAGCGGGGATGTGGCGTGGCAGCCACTTTCTAATTGCCACCTCCTGGAGCCTGCAGTGCCTATGATGGATGTCACATGTCCCGCGGTCCCGGCATTGGACCAGTGGGACGTCCATCATAGGCGTTGCAGGCTCTAGAAGGCAGGACCTGCTATGGCACTCGGCCGCACACGGCCACACTCAGCAGCACCCGGCCACACTCGGCTACACTCAGCCACACTCGGCCACACTCGGCCACATTTGGCCACACTCAGCGGCATTTGGGATCAGATCGGTCCCAGCGCTTACTGCTTGGGGCTAACAATGGAGACGTTTCCGTGGTCACATTTGGGGCTTCAGACCCCCTAGCCACCCCCCCCCCCGACGCCCTGATCCCAACCATGGTAGTAACTGCATGGAGTTTGCATGTTCTTTCTGTGCTTGTTTGGTTTCCACCAACACTCCAAAGACATGCTGATAGGTTAATTGTCTCCTATCAAAATTGACCCAAGTATTTGTATGTATGCATGTGAGATAGGGACCTTAGATTATAAAGCTTAGTACACACCACTATTTTTTTTTGCCTTCAATCCGCTGGGTTGAATGAAAAAACTGTCGGCTCAGGTTCGGAGCAGCTGTACTAACAAACCAATTTTAGTACAGCAATCTCTCCTGCTGAGCTATTGTGTTCTGACAGGTTCCCCCCCCCCCCCCCCCCGCCAGAACACTCCGGTCATCGCTCTCAGCCATTGGCTGAGAGTGCTCATCTGGAGCCAGTTGGCAAACTGTTTTTCGGTCCTAAGCCTTTGACAGAAGCTAGTTAAAGACCAGCATCTGTTTAACTAGCTGCCATAAACACGGGCCAAATGTCGTTCAGTTTCTATTGAAACTATCAATGCCAGCTGACTTTCGGCCAATGTGTACTAGACTTAAGCCACTTGAGGGCAGGGACTGATGTGAATGTACTATATATATATATATATATATATATATATATATTTAAAGAGATGCCTAATCCTGTTTGAAGTCCCCAAAATCCAAATTTATTGTTGAACCCCATTGAAATCTATATGAGGCAATCTCTAAACTCTGGCAATTTCTTAAGACTAATAGGCAAGGTATTGTCAAAAAAGGTGTGGGGAGCTGGGCCTTGCCATGGGAGACATTTAGCAAACCAAAAAAAAGAAGCCTGCAGTAGGAAGAGGGACCATCAAATAACACTACTTTGAGGACTACATGGAAAAAAATGCCAATCATTTAAAAATGCTTGGGAGATGCCTTTAACCACTTGCCAATCAGCCGCCATACTTATACAGCAGCAGGTCGGCTCTCCTGCATGAACCGACGTACCCATACATTGGTCCATACATGTGAGATTGCAGGCGATCCTGGTATACAGAGGCAGAATAGGGATCTGCCATTGTAAACAAGGCGGATCATCGTTCTGACAGGAGACATCTCAGAGATCTGCTGTTCCCAGTGATTGGGAACAGCTATCTCTGTCATGTCTCTGGCAGCCCACCCCCCCTATAGTTAGAACACAGTTAACCCTTTTATCACCCCCTGGTGTTAACCTCTTCCCTGCCAGGGTTATTTATACAATGTAATAATGTCACTGGTCCCCAAAATGTGTCATTTGGGGTCACGTTTGTCCACCGCAAGGTCGCAGTCCTGCTAAAAATTGCAGATCGCCACCATTACCAGTAAAAAAAAAGTCTCTAAATCTATCCCATACTTTAAAGATGCAATAACTTTTGCACAAACCAAACAATATATGCCTATTGCAATTTTTTTTTATACCAAAAATATGTAGAAAAATACATATTGGCCTAAACTGATGAATACATTTTTTGGATATGTATAATGGCAGTTTTTTTTTTCAAAATTGTCATTATTTTTTTGTTTATAGCGCCAAACATAAAAACCACAGAGGTGATCAAATACCACCAAAAGAAAGCTCTATTTGTGGGAAAATAAAGGACATCAGTTTTGTTTGGGTTTAATGAAGCATGACAACGTAATTGTCAGTTAACCACTTGCCGACCGCCGCACGCCGATGTACGTCATCAGAATGGCACGGGCAGGCATAAGCACATACATGTACGTCCTTTGCCTCCCGCGGGTCGGGGGCCCGATCGGGCCCCCGCCCGGTGCCTGCGGCGGTCGGTTTTCGTTCGGGAGCGATCCCGGACGAGGGGACGGCCATTCATTCATGGCCACCCCCTCGCGATCGCTCCCGACGAATGGAAATCCCCGGTGACATCACTTCCTCTCCTGTAATGTAAACACAGGAGAGGAAGTGATGTATTCTCTCCTCCGTGTCGGTATTTTTCGTTCCGACACGGAGGAGAGCGGATCAGTGAGTTGCACCAACACATCCCACACACAGTAGAACATGCCAGGCACACTCACACCCCCCCTTTACCCCCCGATCACCCCCCCAATTACCCCTGCCCCCCAGTCACAGTGACACCAATGTCATTTTTTTTTTTTTTTTTTTTTTTTTTGCATTGGTGTCATTTGTGACTGTAATAACTGTTAGGGCAGTTAGGGTTAGCCCCCTTTAGTTCTAATGTACCCCCCTAACCCCCCCAATAAAGGTTTAACCCCGTGATCACCCCCCGTCGCCAGTGTCACTAAGGCTGGGTTCACATTGCAGCGGTTTATGAGAACGAATGTGATTCGCACCGCACTGCAGTGCAAATCACATCCGATCTCTGTGCGATTCGAGTTCAGCCATTCGCCGCACCCGCCGCACCCGCCACACCCGCCGCACCCGCCGCAAATTCGCACGGGACCCTTTTTTTGGCCCGCAGCAGAATCGGATCGCATGGGTGTTCACACCATGCGATCCGAGTTTGCAGATCGCACTGCGATATGCGAACTGATCTGGGGGTGTCGGTAACATTTCACTGACACTCCCAGCAGTTCGCATAGGGCAGTGTGAACTGCCGCCGGGAGGCATGCGATGCGGGAACCCGCCGCGGATTCGCGGCGTTTCCGCATCGCTCCAGTGTGAACCCAGCCTAATAAGCGATCATTTTTCTGATCGCCGTATTAGTGTCACAGGTGACGCTAGTTAGGCAGGTAGGTATTTAGGTTCGCCGCAGCTTTTTATAGCGCTAGGGACCCCCATATACTACCGCATAAAGCCCCCTGATTGCCCCCTAGTTAACCCTTTCACCAGTGATCACCATATAACTGTTACAGGTGACGCTGGTTGGTTAGTTATTTTTTTATAGTTTCAGGGCACCCGCCATTTATTACCTAATAAAGGTTTAACCCCCTGATCACCCGGCAGGTGTCATTTGTGACTAATAACTGTTAGGGCAGTTAGGGTTAGCCCCCTTTAGTTCTAAGGTACCCCCCTAACCCCCCCAAGAAAGGTTTAACCCCGTGATCACCCCCCGTCGCCAGTGTCACTAAGGCTGGGTTCACATTGCAGCGGTTTATGAGAACGGATGTGATTCGCACCGCACTGCAGTGCAAATCACATCCGATCTCTGTGCGATTCGAGTTCAGCTATACAGATAGTATGGCTGAATTCGTGTCGCACCCGCCGCAAACTCGCACGGGACCCTTTTTTTGGTCCGCAGCAGAATCGGATCGCATGGGTGTTCACACCATGCGATCCAAGTTTGCAGATCGCACTGCGATATGCGAACTGATCTGGGGGTGTCATTAACATTTCACTGACACTCCCAGCAGTTCGCATAGGGCAGTGTGAACTGCCGCCGGGAGGCATGCGATGCGGGAACCCGCCGCGCATTCGTGGCGTTCCCGCATCGCTCCAGTGTGAACCCAGCCTAATAAGCGATCGTTTTTCTGATCGCTGTATTAGTGTCACAGGTGACGCTAGTTAGGCAGGTAGGTATTTAGGTTCGCCGCAGCTTTTTATAGCGCCAGGGACCCCCATATACTACCGCATAAAGCCCCCTGATTGCCCCCTAGTTAACCCTTTCACCAGTGATCACCATATAACTGTTACAGGTGACGCTGGTTGGTTAGTTATTTTTTTATAGTTTCAGGGCACCCGCCATTTATTACCTAGTCTCACTAGTGTACCCCTAAATTTAGGGGTGTCTACTTTCTAAAATGGGGTCATTTGGGGGGGGGGGGTTTGTGCCATCTTGGCATTTTATGGCCTTCAAAACTGTAACGCCCTTAGAAAGCCTGAAGGCGGTGCTTGGTTTTTGGGGCCCCGTACGCGGCTAGGCTCCCAAAAAGTCCCACATATGTGGTATCCCCGTACTCAGGAGAAGCAGCAGAATTTATTTTGGGGTGTCATTTCACATATGCCCATGGCATGCGTGAGCAATATATCATTTAGTGACAACTTTGTGAAAAAAAAAAAAAGTTTGTAATTTTCCCGCAACTTGTGGCAAAATATAAAATATTCCATGGACTCAACATGCCTCTCAGCAAATAGCTTGGGGTGTCTACTTTCTAAAATGGGGTCATTTGTGGGGGTTTTGTGCCATCTTGGCATTTTATGGCCTTCAAAACTGTAATAGGTAGTGAGAAGTGAACTCAAAAAATTACGCCCTTAGAAAGCCTGAAGGCGGTGCTTGGTTTTCGGGGCCCCGTACGCGGCTAGGCTCCCAAAAAGTCCCACATATGTGGTATCCCCGTACTCAGGAGAAGCAGCAGAATTTATTTTGGGGTGTCATTTCACATATGCCCATGGCATGCATGAGCAATATATCATTTAGTGACAACTTTGTGAAAAAAAAAAAAAAAAAAAAAAAGTTTGTAATTTTCCCGCAACTTGTGGCAAAATATAAAATATTCCATGGACTCAACATGCCTCTCAGCAAATAGCTTGGGGTGTCTACTTTCTAAAATGGGGTCATTTGTGGGGGTTTTGTGCCATCTTGGCATTTTATGGCCTTCAAAACTGTAATAGGTAGTGAGGCGTGAAATCAAAAATTGACGCCCTTAGAAAGCCTGAAGGCGGTGCTTGGTTTTCGGGGCCCTGTACGCGGCTAGGCTCCCAAAAAGTCCCACATATGTGGTATCCCCGTACTCAGGAGAAGCAGCAGAATTTATTTTGGGGTGTCATTTCACATACGCCCATAGCATGTGTGAGCAATATATCATTTAGTGACAACTTTGTGTAAAAAAAAAAAAAAATTTTTTTTTTGTCATTATTCAATCGCTTGAGGCAAAAAAATAAAATATTCAATGGGCTCAACATGCCTCTTATCAATTTCCTTAGGGGGTCTACTTTCCAAAATGGGGTCATTTGGGGGGGTTTTGTACTGCCCTGTCATTTTAGCACCTCAAGAAATGAGATAGGCAGTCGTAAACTAAAAGCTGCGTAAATTCCAGAAAATGTACCTTAGTTTGTAGATGTGACAACTTTTGCGCAAACCAATAAATATACAATTATTGACTTTTTTTTTACCAAAGACATGTGGCTGAATACATTTTGGCCTAAATGTATGACTAAAATTGAGTTTATTGGATTTTTCTAATAACAAAAAGTAGAAAATATCATTTTTTTTCAAAATTTGCGGTCTTTTTACGTTTATATCGCAAAAAATAAAAATCGCAGAGGCAATCAAATACCATCAAAAGAAAGCTCTATTTGTGGGAAGAAAAGGACGCAAATTTTGTTTGGGTACAACATTGCATGACCGTGCAATTACCAGTTAAAGCAGCGCAGTGCCAAAGTGTAAAAAGACCTCTGGTCATTTACCAGCAAAATGGTCCGGTCTGAAAGTGGTTAAAGCGATGCAGTGTCGTATCGCAAAAAAATGGTCTGGTCATTAAGGGGGTTAATCCTTCCAGGCTGAAGTGGTTAAGTTGTATGTGGTGTTACTGAATATTATGATTTTAACATACCGCATCAGAGACACCATACTTTAGCATGTGTAAACAATTTAGGAGGAAGAACTTTATTTATAAAAAAAAACAGAGTGTTTTTTGAGAGACAATAGCCACACATATTGTACAGTGGCTGGACAGTATGTAAGCAGTTTGGTGAAGTTGTAATGTAAGAGGGAGAGGTGAGACAGGTTTTATCATGAAATAAAAAGTAATTTATATAATTTGAGAGACATTATAGTATTGTAAGGGTAGACTGGTCCTGTTCACCCTATTGCAATTTCAGTTTGGTTTACTAAAGCAAATGTATTTTTATCACTTAACTTCAGCATGCGACAGTAGTTCAAAAATTTACTGATGATTTCCAACTTTCTTCTGCTCCTGTTTTCAACCTAATGCAGCAGACTACTACTTTGAAATGATTTATTTTAAGATGCACTATTTAGAGCGTTACCCCTGCAAGGCATTGAAGAACTGGGTAATTGACATTAGAGAAATGACGGGGACATATGAGAAATAGCACTGGAAGCTGTGTGCTGCAGATTTTTGAACATGTCACAAAGGCTTTCCCAATTGTATATTCTATTGAGAGTCCACTATACCTGTGTCAAATTATATAACGTGGGCTTGCTACAGGATCCAATTTGTCATAAATGCGACAGAGACCATGGGGATTTGATACATATGATACGGCACTGCCCCAAGGTGCAAGGTCCTGGGGGATAATTGCTACTATAGTTAAAGTATAACTGAAGGCAAAACCTTTTTTTTTTCGTTTTGGGTACAGTGGACATGGATTGGAACACCTGTCAGTTTTTATTGCTGTCTATGTCCCTGTTATGGAGATTCATCCTCTCTGTTTCTCCTGTTTACCATTATCATTGACAGAGAAAGAAAATCACAAATTTTAGATTGTCCCTAGAAAAGTAACAGAGAAGAAATCTTCCAATGGGAACACTAGTTATGGTGACCTAGGGGTCCCCAAGGAATTTCCATAATTTCCTTCTACTTCCTGTTTGGCTATGAGACAGGAAGTGAGAGGAAATCTCTGCAATGGGGCACAGATGGCGAAAAAAAAATCTGACAGGGGTTATAACCCTCCCTTACTCTATCCAAAATGGAAACAAAAAGTTTTACCTATAGTTCCACTTTAAACAAGCATTCCAAACTAATATTATAATAGATCCTAAACAATGTATGTTAGGTATCTTGGATGATGCAGTGCCAGAATCACTTACCAGGGAGAACGTTTCTAGAACCCTATTGCAGGAATGTAAATTCATTTTAATATATTGGAAGAGTACAACTCCTCTCTCTCTCCAAGAGTAGATAGAAAACATTGGCCTAACCCTCTGTTATCTAAGAGTATTCGTATCAGTCCTGGGCCCGATGTAGTCAGCAATCATGTAGTGCAGGTGCTGCCTGTTTATTGCTGTCTGCAGCTGGACCTGTCTGTTGTGGTTTAAAAAAAAAACTCTTAAAAGTACCAGTGTGGATTTTAGGGATCAGAGGATCGAGGATACATTGGTCATGGGAGGGGATACTTCCATCATCAGGCAATGTGGCAAAGAGGTTCTTATGCAACACCTCCTCAAAGTGCCAAATTTTGGGATCCCTCTGAGATGATGTCAGTAGATCGGAAATTTTCCCCAATAGTTTCGTGCCCTGAATCCTGGGATCCATGTGCAGATATTTGAAAATAAAAGAGCCCATTCTTCACAAATTGCCTGCAGCAAAGGACATCCAAACCTAAGTGTCACCGAGGACAACTCTGTCCTCAACAATCTCCCCCCACCTACATAAAACCTACTCGGGTTTTAGAGGGATGAAATGCCCTCCTTGTGCCCCATTTTCTTCACCTACTGGTTCACAGTCATAGAGGCCTGGCCTATCAGGCAAGGAGTATCTGCTCCAGGAGGAATACGAGAGAGATTGTATCATTAATACCCACCTCATCATGGCTCACTCTTCTGGTTACCTAGAATAATAAGTAAAGTGCTCTGTAATTAAATCCTCTTCCTAAATAATACAATCTAAATAAAATGATATGTATCTTAAAAAAATCAATCTGTGCAAAAAAATTTGCAATATAACAAAAACCTAAAAAGGCACATAAACAATGTGAATCAGTATAATATATCAGATATAGTTCTTGAAATACAGTATATATGTATCCCAAAGAAAAAAAAATTTGCAAAGTGTCCAAAACAATAATAACAGTCCTATACACTATCCAGTCTTCATGTGACCAATATAGCCAAAGAAAGCCTTTTGGGCGATATGGTGACGTCACTTCCCGTGCCGGCCAGCGTTAGCATGGACATCCTGGAGCTCCAGGGCATCTGTGCCTTTTACCGTCTACCTCTCTCCAGCCATCAGACTGCCGGCAGAGCCTGCAAGAAGATCGGGAGTAGTGGGTAGTACCTTGTTGATGAGCACATATATCACTCTTGTTTTGTTTATACCTCTGGTTAGTAAATATTTTACATACTGCACTTAGGTGGCGCCTCCCCCATCTTTTCATTTGTATGCATCTAACAAAACCCTCTCCACAAATTACAGTGATGCTATCTAAAGGTGCCTCTGTTGCTCCTTCACCCTCCTTCCGTCCACACCCAAAGCATGTCGATGCTGATCTCCCTAAACATAATGTTCCCCTATCACTTTCTAGAATATCATAAGCAATCATCCAAAGATTTAAAAGTTTGGGTCCTTGAATCAATTCCAGATAAATTCCCCCCAGCAGAACGTTTCAAAAGTCTGTGTCGTCAGGAAACGTATTGGATTTTCACTTTGGATATCATGTCACCTAGAGGAATGAACGAGGAGATCTAAATCAGCATGTCATGGTTATGCAGTGATCTTCCTCTGGTTGCTTACCTCCCCTCATGTCTTCTGACTCTCCTCTAAGCATGACTCCACCCCAGGCCCTATCAGGGAACCCTATATTAACCTGTGCACTGCAAGCCAGCAGTGCTGATCAACCATTGTGTATTCATTGTGTGTTTGGCTTCCTGGTTCCTGCTTGCCGTGTGCTCTATGTTTGACTCTGTTACCGACCTTGGCGTGTTCTCAACGATTCCTGTCTGCTTGTGACCTTGACCTTTTACATGTCCCTGACCATCCCTGTCTGCCTGTGACCCTTAACCTTTGGCGTGTACTCTGTTGTTCCTGTTTGCTGGTTGCCCTGACCTCTACCGTATCCCCTTACTATCCTTGTCGTTCCAGCCTGCTGCTTCCTTCTCCTGTAGTCTACTGTGAGCGTGAGCTGTTAGACCCTAGGGGCCGCGAACTGGAGCCAGACTGCAGCGAAGTCCATCCTCACCACTGGAGGCTCTGGCGAACACCCGCTGGCTCTTAGACTCTGCGCCCTGGGGAATCTATGCTCCAGATCCCATTGGGATCTGTGTTAGTGATCTTGTAGACCTGTGTCCTGAATCTCCCTGGGTACAATCTGCAGCAGTCAGTCCTAAGGTCCACTACCTAGCAGTGCACTTCCGACTCCTACGGAGTGCATCTGTCACCTGGTCTCAGGTGACCTGACACAGCACTGTTATTTAACAGGTGTTGGTGTGATTTCCCCCCGGTCATGCCTCAGTGGGTCGCTTGGTTACTGGTGAGTGGATACCCAGTTTTCTCCACTAAGCAGCTCATATTGGGCAACAAACACAAATTTGCCACTGCCCCTTATTTTTACCACCCCCTTTTTTGTTTTTACCAACCCCCCCTTTTTTTTTTTTTTTTTTTCCCCCCTTCTCTTCTTTGTACAATATTCTGTTCCCTCTAGAGAGTATTGGGACAGAAAGATGTTTGCATATACTCACGTGCAGGTATGTATATACATGAGCTGTTATTGTATTTGTGTATATGTATGATTATATGTGTGCACACATATATACACAGTAGGTATCACCATACTTACCCATTAACCATTTATTATCTGAAGATTTGATTTTATCCTTTTGAGAAGTAATGTTGGCCTTGATATAACTTAGAACCTTAATATTATATCTAACATAGAGTCCTTTCTTTCCTCCATTCTCACCATTTTATTAACTCATTATAATTTATAATAATCGATTGATTACCAATTGCTAATAATTTTCTTCATTTCATTTCTTCAATTCCTTTTTTAGTTAATTTATTCATATAAATTTATTCATTTTAAATCTGAGGTATATTTATACATTTATATTTATGTATTTAATCAATTAATTATTTGATTGATTTCTCCAAATGTCATAAAATTATCATCATCCACTATTAATAAGCAAGCTTTTTACTCATATTTACATTCACTTCGGTCTCCAACCGTCTACCTCTTTAAATCTGTCTATTTGATTGATGGGCTGGCCAGCCCATCAGATCTCTCTGTTTGTATTTCCTCTGTATTTAAGACTGCCAGGTTTGCCAGCCAATCAAGGTCTGATGAAGAAGCTGTAGCTTCAAAATGCATTACCATTCCTTGCCACTGTGAATAATCACATTTCCTGTTCCTGTGAAGTCATGACCAGCTGCTTCTTGTTTCCTGCCTCCTGGTTCCCAGCATTCTCTGGATCCCTGTAAGATCACACCAGTGCCCCAGGCTGCAAAGGGAAGACATTTATGAGACTCCAGGACTGGCGATTTTCACCACATACTGAACTCATCTAATTTAACCTGTGAGTTACTACTTGTTTTTATTAAATATATGATTTATACTGCACTCAGTCTGGCGCCCCTCCGTTCCCATTTCTACACAAAGCTCATCGCTTCACTCTAAGGGAGCTGCCTCCAGGTGCTAATCATACAAGATCTCGGATCATTTATGGACAATATGTTTTAAACTAATGTTTTAATATTATGTGTCCTTATTCACACACATTTTATGTATACCTATATTCCAGTTGCTATATAATTTTATGTTATCACCATGTCTAGTGCCGCTGTTCACCCCTGTAAATACTTACCCGAGCCTGATCTCAGTCCAGCGCTGTGCGAGAGCAGCAATGCTGCTGTCCCGCTCCCTCCTCACTGGGCCATTTGCTCCTGCTGCTATCAATCAAATTCAGTGATGAGAGCAGGGCTGATGCACACAGTGCAGCTCAGAAGTAAACCTGTAGAAATACCCCCCCCCCCCCCTTTCAATCAGCTTCCTGGAGGGATGCTCGAAGGCAGGAGGAGGCAGGAGGAGCCAGGAGTGCCGATGGGACCCCAGAAGAGAGGTATTAAGGCTGCTCTGTGCAAAACCATTGCAAAGAACAGGAAAATATGATATGTTTGTTATTTAAGGGAAAAAAATAAAACTTTATTATCCCATGATGATCCACTTTCCTGCTTGACCTGGCATATTTTAAGCCTCTGAAACCCCTTGTGAGACTTCCTTACTTGTCATTAGAGGCTGCAGATGTTGCAGCAGATGCTGGTGAAGAATCCCAAGGAGGAAGATGTGGAAAGCACTGAGGAAGGAGGAGGAATAGTGTGGGACTGTTGCTGTTGACTTATTGATGTGGCGCTATCACTAAGCTTTGTGGTACAAAGTCATATGTCTCCTTATGCATATGGTACCCAAATGGCTGGTACTTTTACCTATGCTGCAGGCAGAGGCTGCAGATCACAAAGATGCCATCAGTAGGAGATATGTTTATAAAGGCCCACGCTACAGAGCCCTGCGAACCATACCTGGGGACAGAAGTGGCCTGTACCCCTGGGGCAGCACCACTACATGGATTAGGACAGCTGCTGCATACAGTTTTTTGCCAGCTGCCTCTGCCCATTGACGGAATCCTTCCTTTTTTTGCTGTTGTGCCTCAGAAATTTCCTCCTCTCCAATCGATGGCATCCACATATGGTCAGCAACCTGATAATCTACCATCTCTATTTAAAAATTGAAGTCCTTTTCAATGGCAGTAGAGCAAAACCCCTTAGATAATATTTATTTGGATACTTTCCAGAATCATACTCATATTAAGATTCATGCTTTAAACAATTTAAACAATTCTGGATGTATACTTACCAGGGGGCACTTCATTTACTGTCTTTGTCCATTAACACTCAATGAATAAGTAACACCCTCATATAAAAGGGCATATAAAAGGGCAATATAAATTTATATTTTCTATTTCATCTTATAGATATACAGTTGTGCTCATACCCTGGTAAAAATGATGATTTCTTGGTCATTTTTTCAGAGAATATGAATAACACAAAAACTTTTCTTCCGCTCATGGTTAGTGTTTGGTTGAAGCCTTTTTTATCAGTCAACTGTGTTTACTCTTTTTAAATCATAATGACAACAGAAACTACCCAAAGGACCCTGATTAAAAGTTTACATAACCCAGGTCCTAATACCGTGTATTGCCCCCATTAACATCAATGACAGCTTGAAGTCTTTTGTGGATTTGTGTATTTGTGGATGAGGATCTTTATCTTCTGAGATGGTAAAGCTGCCCATTCCTCTTGGCAAAAAGCTTCCAGTTCCTGTAAATTCTTGGGCTGTCTTGCATGAACTGCACGTTCCAGATCTCCCCAGAGGGGCTCAATGATATTGCGGTCAGGAGACTGAGATGACCACTCCAGAACCTTCACTTTATTCTGCTGCAGCCAATGACAGGTCGACTTGGCCTTGTGTTTTGGATTATTGTCATGTTGGAATGTCCAAGTACATCCCATGTGCAGCTTCCTAGCTGATGAATGCAAATGTTCCTCCGGTATTTTTTGATAGCATACAGCATTCATCTTGTCATCAATTTTGACCAAATTTCCTGTGCATTTGTAGCTCACACATCCCTAAAACATCAGCGATCCACCTCCGTGTTTCACAGTAGGAATGGTGTACCTTTCATCATAGGCCTTGTTGACTCCTCTCCAAATGTAGCGTTTATGGTTGTGGCCAAAAAGCTAAATTTTGGTCTCATCACGCCAAATGACATTGTGCCAGAAGGTTTGAGGCTTGTCTCTGTGCTTTTTGGAGTATTGTAAGCGGGATACTTTGTGGCAATTGCATAGTAATGACTTTCTTCTGGTGGCTCGACCATGCAGCCCATCTTTCTTCAAGTGCCTCCTTATTGTGCATTTTGAAACAGCCACACCACGTTTTCAGAGAGTCCTGTATTTCATCTGAAGTTATTTTTGGATTTTTCTTTGCATTCTGAACAATTTTCCTGGCAGTTTTGGATAAAATTTTAGTTGGTCTACCTAAGTGTGGTTTGGTTTCAACAGAACCCCTCATTTTCCACTTCTTGATTAGAGTTTGAACACTGCTGATTGGCATTCTCAATTCCTTGGATATCTTTTATATAACTTTCCTGTTTTATACAGTTCAACTACCTTTTCCCGCAGATCCTTTGACAATTTTTTTGCTTTCCTCGTGACTCAGAATCCAGAAATGTCAGAGCAGCACTGGATGAAAGATGCAAGGGTCTGTCAGGCGTCCAGAAACTCATTGACCTTTTATACACAGATACACACACTAATTACAAGAAAATAGATCACAGGTGAGGATGGTTACCTTTTAATAGCCATTCAAACCCCTTTGTGTCAACTTGTGTACATTTTATCAGGCCAAAACCACTAGGGTATGTAAACTTTTGTGATTTAAAAAGAGTAAACACAGTTGATTGATATTAAACACTAACCACGAGTGAAAGAAAAGTTTTTGTGTTGTCATTCATATTCTCTGAAAAATGACCAAGAAAACATAAATTCTGCCAGGGTACACTTATGTACACGTATGAGCTCAACTGTATATAGATATAGTCTATAAATACATATCAGGGAACTATTTTACCTACCAAAGGATTTGTATATCTGTTCATCCAGTCTTAAAGTTACACAGCTCTGCCTCTTCTGCAGGTAAACAATCTAGAAAAAAAGAAGGAGAGAAGAAGCGAAGAAGAGAAGAAGGGAAGAAGAGAAGAAGAGAAAGAAGAAACAAAGAAAGGAAAAAAAGAAGAGAAGAAGAAAGGAAGAAAAGAAAAAGAGAAGAAGAAAAGAAAAAAAGAAAGAAAGAAATAAGAAAATAAAAGAAAAAAAGAGAAAAAGAGGAAATCTAGCTTAGTCATTTCTCTGCCCTCAGCCTGTGACTGAATATTACAGTAGCAGCAGGAAACGAATAAGCACATTCGAATGTGGGACACCTGATTAATCCCTTGTGATTCCCCTATATTTCCAAGTTTGAATGACCCTGTACAGGAGATTACAAGAGACTAATAACAAGTAAAATTCAGGTACTTTTACTTTCTGCATTTAAAAATAAATGTATGTATGTTATAATGCATAACTGTATTGATTGGGGAATGTACATACCTTCCTGAAGTTCAGCTTTATATTTCAATCGTTTTTATTAAAGGTTTACAATGCATAAAACAAGGTCTCTGCTTTTCATGGGACAGTACAGAGTAGCTATTAATAAATAAACAAAACTGACACACAGTATATTTAATTGGTCATAAATGGCCACGGTGTTTATTCAAGGGGTAACCCAAATTAGCTACATTCACATTAACTAAAAAATCAGCTTTCAGCATAGAATTAAATTTAAAATGAACAAAATGATCCAATACCAGATCTCAATCATGTCCTTCCAGACTTATTCTGGAAGACGAACCCCCACTGAATAGCACCGTGACTAAACAATAATGAAAATAGGGAGGGAGGGTGGGAGCGCACACTGGTCCTCTTCAGGTGGCTGTGAAGCTGAGGTAGCTTATATAAGCAGTTACAGGCGCGAAGAAACAGCCCGCCAAATTCCTCCAATGGTGGCTTGTTGCTAAGGGATATTGCACCAATAGCCCTGCTGAGAGAAAGGAAAGAAAAGGCACAGGCAAAGAGCCCTCTGCCCTGTCCCATGCGGGTCCCCGGTTAATGCCGGGGACCGAACATGGAACAGTACAGAGTAGCTAATAATAAATAAACGAAACTGACACACAGTATATTTAATTGTTCATAAATGGCCACGGTGTTTATTCAAGGGGTAACCCAAATTAGTTACATTCACATTAACTAAAAAATCAGCTTTCAGCATAGAATTAAATTTAAAATTAACAAAATGATCCAACACCAGATCTCAATCACCATGTCTTTCCAGACTTATACTGGAAGACGAACCCCACCGGCCGAAGCCAATTGTGAAACAAAACGCTGAGGCCCCCCCAACACCGTGGCTTTCTCTATCATATTCTGCAAACCTACATTGAATATGTCCAGACCTATGTCCGACAAATGTACCAAATCTGATCTATAGAGACCTGAAATAAAACCTTCCAACTCAGCGTGGCGATAGGATAAGTCATTGGAAGAAACCAAAAAATTATGAATGGTCCTATTTAAACATCTACGAATCTTGTCTAAATAAAACAAATTACTAGAGGGGGACCAAAATAACCTAGGAATCATCTCAGAAAAGGCGATAATTGCGGATGGAAAAAGGACCTTAAACGAAAAGAGATCCTGTTTCATATCACATAAAAGATTCCAAGTTTTAACTTTACCAATATCATTTGCCCCAGCTGGATTATCAATAGATCCGGGCTGGGCCAAACATTAGTTAAATAAATTAATTCATTTCTTACATCTTTCCAACGTAACCCCCTAACACCATGCCAAAAGATTTGCAAAGCATGAACATTAAAACCCAAAGTCTTTGCGAAATTCCTTGCTTCTGCTCTTTTGTAGGCCCAGTGAATAAATGAATGGCCTATAATCCAGACTTTGAACCTAGGAAAATCTGAAAAGAAAATTAATTAGTAACTAACTCAGGTCGAATGTAAGACTTATATCTAAAACTGTCCCAACGACCCAACCTCTAAACCTCCTCAGAAGAAAAACCCATAGAGTTAGCAGCAGTGGCAGCCCCTATCCTGAAGGAGTGAGATGAGAAATAAAAGCCTGACAAATCAAGGATTTTAAGACAAGAAGAAAGGACAGAAGAAAATTGATAACGAGTGAGTGGAGACAGGTCATTGTGAATAAAAAATGACCCGTGAAAGAAAGGTCTAAAGGAGATAAAATTTGAATTATTTTGGACCGGGCAGATAGGAATATACCATGCCCGACCCAACTTAATCATGCGTCCCTTCCCAACCTGATCGGTTTTTGATCTTCTAATGCATATAGTGATTGAATCCGAAGAAACAATCACATCACTATCTAACAGGATAGCGCAGGAAGACTTATTTGAGGCGGAAAACTCAACCAGCCGTAAAGCGCCAAAAAATGCCAAAGAAAAAGCTGCTTTAAATAATAAAATTTCATAAGGGGAAAAGCATACTGAAGGCAAAGTCTTAATTCATTTAACCAAGAGATCAATAGAAATGGGTCTCCTACCATCTCTAACCAAATGGGAACGCCTGAAACCTTTCAATACCTGACGGACTGGATAGAAAGTAGACAAAGCCGGAAGGTCAAAAAATTTTAGAAAAAAGGAAACACCGGGCAAAATTTTATGTATAGAAGCTGCACTAAGGTTAGAATGGATTAAAAAAGTAACAAAAGACAGTGCTGTGTAAGCATTACAACTGGCAATACTTAAATTGTATGTAGAGCAGAAATGATCCCATCTGGACCATGCTCGCAGATAGTCCTCCCATGTTCTCAGTGAAACGGAGTTCTTTAAATTGGCGGAGATTAATCCCAAATCAAGCCCCAGAGGAATTCCAGGCATTGGGAGCCAATTGGGTCTGCCTCCGGAGCCAAGTCGCAGAACCTGGAAAACTGAAGACAAGATAACGAGTCTGCAATGCTATTACTTACACCTGGTAAATGTTTAGCCTTAAGCCAAATATTATATTTCTTACAATGGAGAACTAAGAAACGAAGCAATTTGATTACAAAATCAGACTTAGAAGATAAACAATTGATTGCGAAGAGGACACCTTTATTATCCGTGTGAATTAAAACTCTCCGATTTTCAAACAAATCACACCAAATAACTACAGCCACCACTACTGGGAATAATTCTAACAAGACTAGGTTACGCAAAATTTCAGGAATCCTCCAAGATGTATGCCACTTTGAAGCACACCAATGACCTGCCAGGAAGGCACCAAAGCCTATAGAACCTGAAACGTCAGTAAAAAGGCCTAGTTCGAAATCGTCTATAAATTCTTTCTGCCATACCGTTGAGCCATTAAAACCTAACAAGAACTCATCCCATACCTTTAAATCATCTTTAATGGCTTTTGACATGGTAACATGAGAAAAAGGATTTTCTGTAGCCCTAGCAAAGTGGCGAGAAAAAATCCTAGCTACGGAATTACTCTTGCAGCGAAAGCAAACAAGCCCAATAGAGATTGGATGTCTTTAAGCAGAACTCTCCATCTAGATAGAAAAGAGGATATTAACAACCTAATCTTGAAAAGCTTTGATGGAGGCAATCTAAATTCCATGGCAATCTAAATTCCATGGCGTCTGAATCGATGACAATGCCCATAAATTCCAGACTAGTGGATGGAAACACTGTCTTCTCCTGGGCAAGGGGAATGCCAAAATTTTCACAAATATCAAAGAAAGCTAACAAAGAATCCGACCAAACAGAGCATTCAGATGGACCTATGAAAAGAAAATCATCTAAATAATGAATATAACCAGCACCGGGGTGCACCACAGACACTACCCATTGAAGAAAAGAAGAAAAAGCCTCAAAGTAAAAACAAGATAAGGAGAAGCCCATCGGTTACATTTATCAAAATAAAAATATCCGTTAAAATGAAAACCTAAAGAACTAAAGCCTTGTGGGTGTACTGGGAGTAAACGAAATGCAGACTTGATATCCGCCTTGGCCATTAATGAATTCCTTCCAAAATGCTCAAGAAGAACCAAGGCCTCATCGAAAAAGCATACGTAACTGAAGCATCGAAATCAGCAACCTCATCATTAAGAGACTCGCCAACAGGGTATGACAAATTATGTATTAGGCGAAAAGAGCCTGGCTCTTTTTTTAGGAACTACGCCCAATGGAGAAATTCTGAAGTTGGAGAAAGGGGGTGAGGAGAACGGACCCACAATCCTGCCCTCTGTTAATTCTTTCTCAATTTTAACTCTAACAACCTCTGGGTGTGAAAGGACCGATCGCAAATTGTCCACTAACTTACAACCAGACCCAGAAAATCCAGGGACTAAAAAACCATGCTTAAAGCCGCTATAAAGCAGCTCCGCTATCCTGATGTTTGGATACATTTCTAGCCAAGGAAGCATGTTTGACAATTTCACTGTTGTCCGTGCCTTTTGAAAACCCATCCCTGGATTGAGGCTAACCTGACATGGCAGAGGCCTTTCGATAACATCTACAAGCCGGGTGTGACCCTGTACAATATGAGCACTCGTGTTTGTATCTACAGTTGGCCAGAAATCTGCATTTTCCTTCATTAAACGCAAAGCAGAAACCTTTGCGAAATGAATTATTAGTAGAGTTGAGTGCTTTGAATTGCACCTGCAGTTTTGGAGGCAACATCAGATTTAGCCAAAGGCCAATGTCTTTCACACCCCAACTCAGAGAAGGGTGTACCGCCAGCTTCTGCCTGAAATTCTCATCATAATGAAACCATGAGATGCCCCCGAAATGCCTAAAGGCCTCGGCAACAATGTCTAGATGTTGAAATAGCCCAGAACATTTTTCTGGAAATTTTTTACCCATAACTGAAGCGAAAATACAGAATGCTTGAAGCCAATTCTGGAATGTTCTAGGTACTGCTCTCCTCCTATCTTCTTCCGAATGCTCCTCTGATTTCTTATCCAATTTAGAAAGAAATTCTTTAGAAGAAGGCAGGAGGGATAATAAATCAACAAATTCTCCTCTCCAAATTTTCTCCTTAACTGAGGAAGACAAGTGGAAACCTAACGGGGAGATTTCGCACGGAAGCGCCTCTTTCATACAAGCTTCTGCAACTTGACAAGGTGTATTATTACAAGAACTCGGCTGTACAAGACCACCAGTATTAACTAAAATGTTCTGAGTTCTTAAAGGGTTAAACTGTTTCTCCATAGGAATAGTAACATTACCCTGTGAACGCATAGCGTTCCAAACAGGGCCAACTTTTAAAGCATCCACAGTGACTGACTGCTGCAACCCAGTACCATCTTGATAAGCACCAATATTTTGTGCACCTGAAGCAAGCAAAGGCTGCACATCTTGCCTTACACCAACAGGGAGAGCAGTACTAGTATTCAAATGATTAACAGAATTTTGCAATATTGCTCCAGAATACTGAGCACCTGGCACTGCACCAGAATACTGTGCACCTGGCTGCAAATTATAGGGAAAAGTACCAGAAGACTGTACACCTGACATAATATTAAGAGGAGCACCAGCAGGCTGTGTCTCCTGAGCTGCACCAAATAAATGTGCCCCTTGTAAGGTACCAGAAGGCAGTGCCTCCTGTACAGGGATAGTTGTTTGAACTGAAGCATCGTTTAATTGCTGGCTATTTTGAAATGAACTGCCACGCTTGCAAACAGAGCCCTGGCAATGAGAGAGGGAGAGGGAGATCCTTGTTCCCCTTCTGACAGGCTAGTAAAAGCATTTGCTAACGAATTAAGAATAAAAATTAAGTCAGGTAAAGAAGAAACAGAATTCTCACCAGGTGGGATATCTGACACAGCATTCTGTCCCAAAGGAGCTGCAGCGCTGGTTTCTGGAATGGAGGATGAGGAGGATAAAGTTGCAGCATCTTTAAAATACCTGGAACGAGAAGCAGAAGTGAAAGAATCTTCCTTAGAATAAGGAACAGCAGGGGCTGCCGACTTTTTCTGCTTTTTTCCTTTTCCTACAGGTGTGCGGGAGCTGCCAGCTGCAGGAGAATTCTTGTGTTCCTCCATATTAATGTTCGGCATGGGCGTCAGACAGGCAGGGAGAGAAGAACAAGCAGGAGGGTCTTCAGCTAAGCAGTGCCTCAGCCACTCCTCACCACCGGAGCTTTCTGCCTTTTCCAGAAGCTGACGAAGGAAAGACTCCATTCTAAATGTACACCTGAGTGCACACTGGTCCTCTTCAGGTGGCTGTGAAGCTGAGGTAGCATCCGGCTTATATAAGCAGTTACAGCCCGCCAAATTCCTCCAATGGCGGCTTGTTGCTAAGGGATATTGCACCAATAGCCCTGCTGAGAGAAAGGAAAGAAAAGGCACAGGCAAAGAGCCCTCTGCCCTGTCCCATGCGGGCCTCCGGTTAATGCCGGGGACCAAACTTTATGTAAATACAACATGTTCATAAAGCAATACAGTTATCATTCTGGTACTCCTTTAGTGACTTGTCTAGACCATCATTTCCTTCTAGTGCCTGTTACATTTTACTAGCTGAGTTATTGATGGCTTCTGCTCTATTGTCATCTTTAATTTATAGCTTCACATTTTATCACAACATCTATGGTCTGTACCTTGTTTTCACTCTAAATCTCCCGCATGCCCTCCGCCCCCATCTACTCAACGGGGGATCCTGGGCCCCCCAGACGGACATCACCCACCATAGTCCGTGCGGGCCGTGACTGTCATGAGTAAATGACAAATGTTGCAATGAATCGTGCCCCAATTGAGACCTGATAATTGTAAATTATAAAACGAGAGGGGGGGGAAGTAACAAGAAATGTCAGAAAAGGGGGAAAGTTAAGGAAAGGGGGGATTGGGGAGCCATGGTTCCGTGTCCCAAGGCTCATTACCCTGGAGTATAGCTAGTTAGCATGTGTCCTGGGGTCGTTTGCTTTGTGAAGCATTCGATCCATGGGTCACATATTTTATGGAACAGTTTCATCTTATCCTGTGCCAGTGCTGTCAACCTTTCATTTAACATCAACCACGACATTTTATGTTTAAGCTGTGCGATTGGCAGGGCAGCGGATCTCCAATTCCTTGCTATGGTAATTTTTGCAGATATAAATATAAATGTAAGAAATTTTTGGGACTTAGAGGCCTCCGCTACCCCGCCGCCTAGGAGTGCTTGTTTTGCTGATTTTATCAGGTTCAAGTTGGTAAGGGTATAAATAAAATTGTACACTCTGATCCAAAATCTCCTGACCTTGGGGCATGTCCACCAGATATGATAGGTGGATCCTACCTGACCACACCCCCTAAACAACTGGGAGGTGGCACCTGGTAAAAAAGTGGCCAGTCTGGCCGGTACCATGTACCACCTCAGTAGTACCTTATAATTTGCCTCTTTAATGGAGGTATTAATAAGTGATCGATAAGCCGTCTCAGAAATTGCATGCCATTCTTCTAATTCAAGAGTTTCCTGAAGATCCTGTTCCCATTGGACCATATAGTTCAGTTTCTTTGTGACACACATCAGTATTGTATATATAGCAGATATGTGGCCCATAATTTTATCATATTGCCTACATATATGTTCCATGGGAGTAAAGGTCGCTAAGTCCCCTTTACAAGCTACAGTTTGTGTATTTGGGCATAGCTATACTTTTCTGCAGGCGGCATATCATATTTTTCTGTTAGAGAACGTTCAGAAAGCAAGTGTCAGGACTGGCTTAGCCCTTCCTTCTCTGGGCTGGCTGCACAGCTGTCGGCTAATTGCCAGCTCTCATCTCTCTCCACAGTTACCAGCTGTTCCTGATCATGCTCGTCTGACCTGACTACTTAAAGCCATCCAGCTCACTTCACCTCTGCCTTCACCTTGGTCACATCACAAGAAACCATCTCCTGCAGTTCTGTTTTAAGACTGGCTTGCTGACATCCCTTTTGGCTCCTTATCCTGCTTGTTGTTGCTCTACTTGGATTCCTGACTTCTGGCCTGGCTGACTACCTGATCTGGTTATGAACTCTGGCCTGGCTGACTACCCAATCCGGTTACTGGACTCTGGCTATGCTTTGACTATGCTTTTTCTATTTACCTTTTTATTTTTACTAATAAGCAAGTGTGATTTAATTGTACTTCTGTCTCAGTCTGATTCATGGTTTTTGACAGCATGCCCTTGTGGTCAAACAGATCGGCTATTTGTAATAAGCCCTTATTGGTCCACCAATCAAATTGGTGAGAAGAGAGGCCCGAGGCAAACTCTCTATTTTTTAATAGTGGAGCTAATGGATTGTGGGGCGATTTACATTGTTGTGTTCTAGCAAGTCTGTCCCATATTCCCAATGAGAGGGAAAGGGTAGGACACAGTATAAGTGGTCTTTCTTTCATTGGAAGCCACATGATCTGTGAGATCTATTCTGGACGACAGGAGTAGGATTCCACGTTCATCCATATTGCATGTGGTTCATGGGAATGAAACCTAGAGAGTTGAGCCAGCTGAGTTGCGTAAAAGTATTTCTGCAGATCTGGCAGGCCCAGTCTCCCTTTTCGTTTTGTAGTGTACATCGTACCTCTGTTCACCCTAGGCCTCTTATCTCCCCAAATAAACCGGAGAATTTTGTTTTGAAGTTTTTGAAGATCTTTTTGGACCAGTGCCAATGGGTATGGTGCGAAACAAGTATAATATTCTTGGTAACACATTAATTTTTATTGAGTGTAGTCTGCTGAACCACGATGGAGGATGGATTTGCCATTTAGCTAGGTCTTCAGTTATTCTCTTAAAGAGTACAGGGTAATTTTTTTTATACAGCGTTTGGATTGTTGGGGTCAAGTGTATGCCAAGGTATGGTAGCGCCTCAGATTCCCATTTGAATTTGTAGGACTGCTCTAAAGTTTGCTGAGTAGTGCTCGGTAGTGAAAGATTTAGTGCTCTGGATTTACTGTGATTCATTTTTAGCCCTGAGATTTCGGAGAATGGTTGCAATATCGCGTGCACATTAGGAAGGGAAGTAATCGGTGATGACAGGGTTAACAATGGGTCATCAGCAAAGAGTAAGCACTTGTGTTCCCTGTCTCCACAGACAATCCCTCTGATATCCTGGCATTCCCAAATCCTGATAGCTAGGGGCTCTATTGCTAGAACGAATAGAAGCAGGGACAATGGGCATCCCTGCCTAGTTCCCCTTCTAATAGCAAAAGTCTGAGAGGAGTATCCCCTAAGCATTAATGATGCCGACGGGGTGTCATACAGTGCTTTAAAGAGGGTTAAAAAGTGTTTGCCGAAACCATATCGTTTAGTACATTGAACAAATATTCCCAGGAGAGTGAATCGAACGCTTTCTGAATGTCAAATTAAAGCAACATTCCTCTTCTAGGGCCCTTACTGTCCCAGTCTGACTGTACTGCTGTAATGAGATTTATTATTCTACGAGTTTGATCTGATGTCTGTCGTTTTGGGACAAAGCCAGCCTGATCGGGGTGGATATAGTCGGGAGGAAATATTCAATCTAAGGGCCAAAACTTTGGTTAATATTTTTAAATCCATGTTTATCAACGAGATCGGGATAGTTAGCGCAGTCACCATGATCTTTGTCCGGTTTCGGTATTACGCTAACGTATGCTACAATTTTGTGGCTGTGTATTTTGTTTCCTCGCCTAAGATCGTTAAAGTAAGAGCACAGGTGAGGAATCAATATGTCCTGGTACTTCCTATAGTAGTGACCCGTAAAGCCATCTAGTCCCAGGGCCTTAGTGGGGTGTATGGTCTTGATGGCCATCTTAATATCTAGGTATGTGAAGTCTTTGTCCATCAATTCTGTGTGGGCTCGTGTCAGCTTGGGCAGTGGGATGTTACAAAGAATTCTTCCGCCTTAGATGGGTCATATTTAGCCTGTGGGCCGTACAGTCTGGTGTAGAATCTATGGAATTCTTTTAGAATTTGTTCAGGATTTTGAGTGGGGTGGCCTGTAGATAGTTTCAGTTTAGGTAAAGTAGGCGTGTATTGTCGGGGGACTAGTTTCCTAGCTAACATTGTGGTCGGTTTGTCCCCCATCGTGTAGTATCTATGTTTGGACCAGCTGATATGTTTTTCTGCCTGGGTAGTCAAGCTTAGATTTAACTCCAGTCTTGCTTCGTCTATTTGGTGTCTAGTGTCATTCTGAGGGTTTTTATGTTGTTCTTCCGTTAACAGGTCTAAGTTAGTCTTTAATTGTTTAATAGTTTGTTCTCGGGACCGTTTCACTCTGGCTGCTATTTATATCAATTTGTCCCGAATCAAGGCCTTGTGGGCTGCCTAATTAATTGTGGGAGACGTGTCTGATATTATTAGTGCTAAAGTAGCCCAGTATTTATTTTTCGATTTCCGCGTACAGTATTGGATCATTCAATAGGCTAACATTAAAGTGGTTGTAAACCCTTACAACACACTTTGACCTACAGACAGGGCAGGACTTAGGGTGGTGGGGGCCCATGGGCTTGAGTCACTTTCGGGCCCTACCTTCTATACATTACAGTAGTTATCGGCATATAACACGCACCCCAAGTTTAGGAGGGAAATTTAAGGAAAAAACTTTTAGGAGAGAAGTTTAAGGTAAAAAACTTACATTTAAATGCCCATCAATGCAGCCTTATCAGTGTCCATCTGCAGCCTTGCTCAGTGTCATTTGCAGCCTTGTCATTGCAGTCTTGAAGTTTAAAAATGGCGCCGCCGAGTCCTGTGCATCTCGGTGGCTCTCGGGTCCTCTCGCAGTCCCGAGCGGAGCCGAGTGTACTCGCATCGGCTCAGTCACACCCAGTCCCTGTGTTCTGTCCATCACCATGACTGAGCGGAGCCTAGTACACTCGGCTATGTATCTCGGCGGGGGCCCCCTATTGGGAGGGGCCCATGGGCTTGAGCCCAGTCAAGCCCAATGGTAAGTCCAGCCCTGCCTACAGGTATGCCTAGATTAAGGCTTACCTGTAGGTCCAAGAAATATCTCCTAAACCTACACGGTTTAGGAGATATTTACCGAAAGACAGGCACCGCTGTCTACAGTGCATGCGCCGTAGACAGCGGTGTGCAGGCGCACTGAGCGTGCCGCCGTCAACAGCGATATGCCGCGGGTGGCGGCTCCCTTGCGCATGTGCGGCAGTGACGTCATTGCGGCTTTGCCGAATGACAGCGGCGGAGCGGCGAGACCCACTGAGAAGATGGATGCGCCAGACTACAGGAGACAGCGGTGACATCGCTGGCTCCTGTGTCAGGTAAGTGACACATAATGGACTACTATGTGATGCATAGTAGTCCATTATGCTTTACCTTTGCAGGGAATGAAAGAGGAAGTAAACTCATCAGGGTTTACTTCCTCTTTAAGACACAATGGAGATGGTGAAGCTTTGGTCCAGAGCCCTGTTGTAGAAAGTTTAATTGGGGAGTGGTCTGACCAGGGGGTGGACAGTATTTTTACGGACGTTAGATACGGGAGTAATGGTTTGCGCACTAGTAGATCGTCTATCCTAGAATACGTGTGTACCTGTGAAAAGTGTGTGTAGTCCCTGGCAGTGGGATTACTTTCACACCACGCATCTATCAGGTCATAAAGGTGGAACAGTTTAGCCACCTTATTACTTCCAGTCGGCGGTCGTTTAAGAGTCGGTTTAGCAGGGTTAGATTTATCCATGATCCTGTCCAGCGGGATGTTGCTATCTCCCCCCATGATCACCTGTCCCTGAACCTTGGGCATCAGTATTCTCAACATTTTGCTAAAGAATTCCATCTGTCCTGTGTTCGGAGTATAGTATGATATAAAGGAAACCGTCGGATCATGAATACATCCCACTGCCAATATATATCTGCCTCCTTTGTCTTTAACTATTGTGGTGGACGTGAAAGGGGTCCGTCTTGAGAAGCTAATTGCCACCCCTTCCTTTTTATTGGGGTTATTGGCCAAGTAAAACTGTGGGTATTTGATATTAAGATATCGGGGGGATGACGTTTTAGAAAAGTGGGTTTCTTGAAGCAGTAGAATGTCTGCTTTTTGTCTGTGGTAGAATTGAAAGGCTTTGGTCCTTTTAGCTGGGGAATTAAATCCATGTACATTGTGAGTAATTACTGAAAAGTCAGTAGAGTATGTCTTAGCCATCGTGGTAGGGCAGAGCACTCTTACCTTGTGATACTGTATGGGTGGATGGGACTTCGAGAGCGTAGGTCGCCCACTTCCATATCTTCCAAGACCGATGTACACGGGACCACAGCTCAGGGAGAATGAAGGGTAGGAGGGGGAAAGAAAAGGAAAAGAGACAAAAGATTAAACAATCTTAAATTTATAGGCCATGGGCCTAAGTGTAAATTCTTAAAGCGGGGTTCCACCCTAAAGAGGAACTTCCGCTCATCGGAACCCTCCCCCCCTCCGGTGTTACAGTTGGCACCTCTCAGGGGGGAGGGGGGTGCAGATACCTGTCTAAGACAGGTATTTGCACCCACTTCCTGGCATAGACTCCCACGGGAGTCTATGCCTCTTCCTGTCCCTGCGCGCTGTCTGCTGGGATACACACGGGTCCCAGAGACAGCGCAGACCATTCCTATTGCGCTGCGCGACTCGCGCATGCGCAGTAGGGAACCGGCAAGTGAAGCCGCAACGTTTCACTTCCTGATTCCCTCACCTAGAATGGCGGCGGCAGCAACCGAGAGCCAAGCAATCAATCGGCCTCGGCTGCCAACATCGCTGGATCCTGGGACAGGTGAGTGTCCATTTATTAAAAGTCAGCAGCTGCAGTATTTGTAGCTGCTGGCTTTTAATATTATTTTTTACAGTGAAATCCCTCTTTAATGAACTGTAAATAATTTGCAACTTTGTGGGGAATATCCCCTACCAGATACAGTGTCCTGTCCGGAGTAGGCAAGGGTACTTTCCACCTCAGAGGAAAAGTAGTCTTGCAGATTGGTGGCATGTATTTCCGCTCCGACCCAAATAACCTAGGCTTTAAAGCTGGTCAGCGGGGTAGACCCAAGTCCATCAACTTATAGTCATTTGACTCAACATTGTCGGTTTGCACCCACCCCATCCACCTCCAGGGCCGTGACACCTATCGGTTACTTCCACCCTGGTGTCAGCTGCCCAGGGGGATGGAAATAGTCCCCGGGTCGGGGGTCAGCGCTACACCGTTCTCGCAATGGATAACAAACTGTAGGTTAAAGGTAAATTTTAGCAATTAGCTAGCGTTCAGGGAACTGTTTTGAAAAAATGCATGAAAAACAGAGAACTGCACTATGGTTGTGCTACCGGGGTGACCGTGTTAAATCACAGTCATTAGTGAACTCGAACTAGTCCATCTCGGCGAAACTTTAGCGTATCCCCTTTTTTGGGGAGTAATGATTCATACAATCAGGTCTTCCGAGGAAAGCTTCTGGTTTGTGCTTGCTTCCGATCCATCCACATTGGGGAGAGGGGTCGATGGGTTTGATGTGGGGGGGAGGGGGCTGGAGAGTCCCTCGTCATAATCCCTAGTTCTAGTAGCAGGTCTTCACCCTCTTGAAAACGTAAAAAAGGAGTAGGATTTGCCTTTATAAGTGAAAGACAACTTGAAGGGAAATGCCCATCTGTATTTTATCTGCTTGTTAACAAGCTGTTGTTGCAGAGGTTTCAGATTTCTTTGCTTTTGTACTGTAGAAGGGGCTAGGTCAGTGAAGAGTTGAATTGGCGCCCCAAATAGTGATATGTTCTGTCTTTTGCGGGCTGCAAGCATCAGTTTTTCTTTTATTCAGTAATAATGCGGTTTGACTATAACGTTGCGTGGTAGTCCATCTGATCTTGGGGCTGTCAGGGCTAGGTGGATTCAGTCAATCTCCATTTGGTGTAGGGCAATGTCTGGAATCAATTCTTTCAACAGCTCTTTCATGGCCCCTTCCAGGTCAGAGTGTGTTTCGGGGAGGCCGCGTATACGCACATTATATCTGCGAGAGCAGTTTTCTAAGTCCTCGATTTTGGCATAAGCCTCCTCAAGCCTATCTTGGAGGTCTGTAATCATATTGGTATTTTGATTCACCCTCTTAATAGTGCTGTCCACCTTAGATTCCATAAGATCAAATCTCTCACCTATTCTGTGGATGTCCTTTTTAAGATCTGTGGTGATCATGGTACAGGCTTTAGAAAGCTCTTGCTGCAGCATGGTGGAGAATTGGGCTAGTAGTACTGCATCTCCAGAGTAGTGTATCTGCTGGGGCACAATAATAGAAGGGCTGGGCTGGCTAAATATGGCCTCAGTGAGTTCAGCCATGCTTCTGTCCATGGAGGATACAGGTGAGTCTCCTGCACGTCTCTGTCTGTGTCAGGAGAAGGGGGCTGTGATAGGGACTCACCCTACTGATCTTCTTCCATGTCCCCTGAAGATTGTGAGGATAACGGATCCCTGGCATGCTCTGGATGGGTCCGTCTATTCTCCACCTGCTGAGATGTGTTCGCTCTGGAGGCTGAGCAGCCCCTTGTGTCTAGGCGTCCCGGCGCCATCCTGGATGGCGACCTCTGTCCGGGGGAGAGTCCTGTTCCTCCGTTGGATTTTAGTTGTTTTTGCTGTCCCCGTTTCGGCTGGCCTTGTGCCCGTCGGTTCATTACCGTCCCGGGGTATTCGCCTTGCTGTTCCCGGAGCTATCTTCCCCCTGCCTGCGCTGGTTATTGCGGTATTGAGCCGGAGCGTGCGGAGCTCTCTCAGAGCACATCTGTGTCTGGGATCCCGTGCATGCGCACTTGAAGTTCAGGTTTAAACACAACATTTTTACAGCCTATGGTCATGAAAAGCGTTATACATATTTTAGGGCTCTTACATTTTTTTATTGTAACATAAGTTACCTGTAAAACCAAACACTTTGTAGCCAAAACATTATCTGTACTGTATTTATCATTTTATGTATCAGACATATTTTCATGGTTCATGGTGGGACTGTGTCTTTATGGAACTTCTCTTTTCTGCCAATAAATCTTTCCACCAATGTCGTTAGCCACATTTTAAATATTTCACTTGACTTGCCATACTTATTATTTTTGGATCACTGTCAAAAACCTAATCTACCAATAGAGTTATCATTTGTCATTTATGGGCTGAGGTAAATGGCTTTCAGCATAAATTAAACAAACATGACAAATTAAATAAAGCTGAGGTTTAAGGTATTCAGCAGGCCAGCACTGCTGCACAAATTCCTGTGTAATAATTATTTTTGGAAAGCCCTGTAGACATATTAATGCTAGGCCACTGGGGAGAAGTTTGGTACTTTATACTGTAACAAAAGAAAATGTTTTTGTTTTGCATACCAATTTGGAGATTTGAGTATTTTAATTTTACTTCATTTTAAGTAAAATTCTCTAACTGCAACAGCATATTAGAATTCAGTAATCAACAAATTTTGTAAATGTGCCAAATATGAAAAGGTGTATTTGCTAACAACTTAGTGACAGATGTTAGCTACTGCATTAATCTACTACTGGTTGACAAAAACCTCTAACAGTAACATGTACTGGATGGCATACAGAATAAAGAAATGCAAGAGACAGCATCATATTAATTTTCTTCAACAATCATAATCAGATGCCACCTTAGACTTCATTTAAAGCTCAACTCAAAATATCTATAAAAGACATAAATGAATGCAGGTCTGCAAACAATAACACATGAAAAATATTTTTTTCATGCAAGCATTGTAAGTAAAAGCTCTTGACTTGGAATCAGTCTCTTGCAGAATTGAACCTTGTTTCCAGGAGTCCTCAAGACTCCACAATATTTGTCTCCTACTCGGACCTTGTTTACAGCTGTCATCTTAAAAAAATTTTCTTGTCAAATTTGTTTATGGAATTAAAAAAAAAATAGCATACATAAGTACATGTTGTGGCAGCAAAAGAAAATATCACATATATGGTAATAATCTTAAGTTGTAGTTCCAACATAACACCCCAAATTTTTTGAACTTTTTCTGACATTTCCTCAGGTATTTCTGATGCCAATAATAGTTTTCACACATTCTTGCAAATCTGGAAAAAGAATAAAAAAAAACCTAATATTAACATTTGTCGCTTACTTTTTAAAATGATGTTATCAGAGTCAAAATACAACATAACATTTCTTGGTGGAACATGTGTAACACAACAAATATAGTGTTCAATGTATCAATGTTTTCACCCAAGTTTCTCATAACTTTCACCAAAGAGCAGTACATTTTTCTTCAATTTAATTTCAAAATGTATAAATCTTGGGTGAAATTGCATGTAAATCTTGGGTAAAAAAAAATGATAAATAGACTTAGATATAGTTGCTGTTGAATATGTTGAACATTTCTTTCTAAGCATTTTAGAACAACCTGTGATCCTATACACCCCACGCTGCCTGTAAGATGACCTTATATACTCTCGACACCAATTCAACACCAGGTTTGATAACCCATCTCTCTACCAGATTTTAATTACAGTTTTGACAGCATCTTTTCTTAAAGGCAGGCCTTTAAATATCACAGACATGAGACATATGGTCCAATTATCAATAAAAAAAATCATGAAAGCTCTTCTTTTGGGCATACATAAACTCCACTCCCGTCTCACCCATTCCCCATTTAAAAATAAACACTCTGGCAACTGTATTTAATTGTACATGAGTCAGCCATCACATGACCCCCCCGCCCCCCCCCCCCCCTCAGTGCCTCTTTTGGTGAGTGATGAGATGACCGGTGATCCAGCTTGGAACCTGCTATGGACTGGTCTTGTAGCTATCTTTCTTTGTGATGTCATCAAGCTGCTTCAGTTTTTAGGGCCTAAGAGAACCCCACCACTGGACAACCAATAAGAAGTATCACATCATCAAGGCAGTAAAGTAGACACCCAAAGCGAGACCATCCTCCACTGCCCTTCAAAGCACGTCTGACCACAGATTTAGGTGTATTTCGGTGAGAAAATAGGGCTCTTAACTTATTTTCTTTTAAAATCAGTGGTTAGTTAGAAAGGTGCTGCCCAGACAGGGTCATCCCTCCCATGAGGACAAGTCAGGTGGCCGTCTCAGGCTGTACTGGACATTGAGTCCTCAATGCATGTTCAGGTCTGTGTTTGTTCAGCCCAGTGGCATTCACCCCTGGCATGATCCTGTACCAAGACATTAAATAGTTTGCACCCCTGTAAGGCCTGTGTTTCTGTTTCCCTCATTTTCTGACTCTACAAATAGCCTGTAACACCCTAAAACACACTCTTCGGCTTCCTAAAAGTCACACATAGTAGGACAGTAACATTAAATGTAATAGTATTTTAGTGGATACGCGGGATCATAGCTGTTTACCTGATGTGTAATCAGTATACCTAACTGCCCCGGAAGCTTCCAATTTGATGCAAAAATATCATAATGTATATAGTACTTAAAATGCTTGGTTGATATAGTATAATACTAAGCTATCCCATCCTTCATTATCCCTTGTAAGAGAAAAGTATAATAACAAAACTTTTGGCAAAAAAATATTCTGTTGGGGTTTTTTTGGAACATGAAACAGTTTCAAACCTGTGTCAAGTTCATTTTTGAAAGATGTTAATCTTCCTCGCTGTTTCTAAATTTGACATCTGCCCCAGATTAGTCCCGATAACATGTCAAAGAAGAACTTGTTCAAGAGCTAAACATTGTATTGTTCCTGTTGAAAATTATGTTTTTCTTCTTTTTATAGCAGACTAAGCCTGCTTGCTCTATGTTGAAATATCTTTACCTAAGGATAATCATCATTTGCTTATCTTAAACCTGTCACCCAGTCTAATTTCTAACTAAATTCACCTTCTGGCAAGTGACTCCACAGCGTTCAATCTGTCCTCACTTTCAGGTATTTGCTGCAAACTAAATTCAGGTGTGTTAAAAGTATGAAATCTCTTTCTTTAATCACGTCCTCCCATCACAGTTTTCTTCCTTTAACAGGTAATGAACGATAACTATGATATTTTCGTTAATATAACCAACTTTTAAGCCAAAAAATGTAGAAGCAGAAAAAAACAATATGTAGTTAAACTTTGTTCGATCAAGTACATTTATGGCCTCTGGTGTTTTTTATCAATAGTGTTTGTACTAATATATTTTACATATTGGTTTATTGCTAATTGGCGTGTCATTCAGTTTTCCTCTACGGTTCACTTTGATCTCTAGAAAATAGTTTTGACATGTGTGTTAGAAGCGGTGAGAAATTTGGCAGTAGCCTGAAGGTAAAGCTGACAAGGTGGCTTTCAGCTCCAAGTGTAGTGACCTAAGCATATAAGTATAACTAATAATGCATGCATGCACCTTGAATCTATTCAACCTATACATTAGGTAGGAG
Organism: Lithobates pipiens; assembly: GCF_037356315.1. Taxonomy (NCBI): domain Eukaryota; kingdom Metazoa; phylum Chordata; class Amphibia; order Anura; family Ranidae; genus Lithobates; species Lithobates pipiens. The sequence goes on from NW_027507764.1 coordinate 140,754,806, forward strand.
GTTTGCTAACTCAAAATTACACTTCCTCCACAGTAGGCTGGTGGGTGTTATGCAATGTCACATTAGCATGGTGGTTATAATGTACCTACTCCACCCTAGATAGAATAGAGGGAATTTGGGGAATCTAAGTAGTAAAATGGCCGTGACAGATAATTACAGCACCACAAGTAAAGAAAAAAAAGTATTGTAAAGCTTCACGTATACACTAGATGTTTGAAAACCTCTTCTAAACAATGTAACTTGACAGCTAGTACAGGCAGTCCCCTAGTTACAAACATCCAACTTACGAATGACTCCTACTTACAAACATGTAACCGACATGAAAAAACATCCATTTTGCAACTTTTACATGCTGCGTTTAGAGGCGTTAATAAGCGTATTCATTTAGAAGCATTTTCAATAAGGAATCATTTCTGACCATTTCTCTCCTCCCCCCACCTTTCTCTCTCTCTCTCTCTCTCTCTCTCTCAATGCAAGTTATGTTCTCTCTCTTTCTCTCTCTCTCTCTCTCTGAAAAAAATGCCCAACTGCTCTTAAACGTCTGTTTACCAGCTGAAGTGTACATGAAGCCTTAGGGTTGAATATTTCACCTATTCGCCCATTATTATCTGTCAGAGTGTTAATGGTGCTGAAATGTACTCTTCACATGCTCATGTACAATATATTTTTATTCATGATATAAACAGGACAGACAATAGAAATCTTTCTTTTTGAACTTAAAAAAAAGAAAGATCTATCAAAAAACAGATAAAATATTGATCATCTTTGAACTCGTGTTCTTTATTAGTACTAAACAATAAAAACATAAAAAAATGTCCATATGCCTGTACGGCCAATAATGCAACAGCCCAGGATCAAGTCCAATCAGGTCAGGGTCACCTATTTATGTTTTTATGGTCAGCATTAGTTAAATTGCTGAATTTACAATATGTTACTAAAAAACAGCATGCAAGAGTGTGAAGAGTGAAGTCTATCACTTGATCAGTCTATTCAAAACTCATATCTGACATTTGATTAGATAATGGTGAATTGAATCACCCACTGCTTCTTATATTTTTTTACAGTCTCTGCAAAATTTCTCTAGTCGGTCTGCCAGCCCACTTATATTGGTTATCATTAGATGGTCTCACCCTATGAGATTTTTAATTTATTTTATTTTATTTTGGAGAATTCAGCAACAAAAAAACTAAGTTCTGTGGATACACAGGCAAAGCCCATTATTTCAGCTGGAAGACCACTGGATTTCACATGGTGATAAGTGGCTGAATTATGGTGATTATGTTATCAGTTTTGTATATGACTTTGGAGAATGACTAGCCCTGTCATAAAGCTAACCCCGTGCATCACAACCTGTCTGTACAATCTCCTTTCAATATACCAACAACTACATAGATCAAAGGCCCATCGATGAGTCAGACTCAGTGGAGGCCCATCGATGAGTCAGACTCAGTGGAGGCCCATCCATACGGGGTGCCACCGCCCTAATCCATGCGCCCGACCCCTAATCCCCATGCAGGGTGTCGGACACATGGATTCCAAAAGGGTTTTTTTTTTAAACACATGAATAAAGCCTGAGGCTCTAATTGGGTTCAAGAAAGGGTGGGCTTGGGGCGCAGAGCACTGCGCCCTGAGCTCAGCCAGTTGTGTGACAATAGAAAATTAATATTCCCTATTGTCTTCCTGATTCTCTTCCTGGCCAATCAGGAAGTAGCTCCTGAGACCCGATTGGCAAGGAAGTCCTAGGAATCCCTGGCCAACCGGGTCATAGGACACACTTCCTGCTTAGCCAGGCGGAAAAGCAACGCACCAGCTCTTCCTATTCCCTGCCTCCTAAGTTAAGGTCAGTCTCCCGCAGGGGGGTGATGGTGGATTGCCGCAGTGTTCTTGTACATCTAACGCCGGCGGGGTGGGGGGTGATTGCGGAGCCTTCCAGTCCGTCATCCATCTCCCGTGGGGGGAAGGGGGGGGTTGGGTGCCTGCTGTGAACACCGCCTTCCCATCAGTCTTTCTTCTGGAGGGATTACATGATGTTAGTTTGCTGCCCCCCAAATATTTAGCACCAGCTGCCCCTGATCAGACTGTAACATGTATTGTAACATTAAGACTTGCATTATCAACAAGGTTTTTGTCAAACACCTGGTCTTTTATACAGTTGTTTCCTGGTTTCTAGGCCTAGACAAATGATGTCATATATCCCTGGAGTTTTCAGGAGGGGAGGAGCTTTCTCAGCTATGCACACCCCCCTGCCTGCATGCCTGAGCTAAGGGTGGGTGGATTCCAGGAAGTAAATGTTACATGAATCATCTGCCCTTAATGAAGCTGGCCATGGCTAGAAATGATAGAGGTTGTTTTTCAAAGTGATTTCACAGTAAAATAAAGCATGGATACATGGATGGATGAATGAGTTTGCTTTGAATATTAAAAATTAGTTAAAGTGGTTATAAAGGTAGAAGCTTTTTTTATCCTAATGCATTCTATGTATTAAGATTCAAAAACCCTCTGTGTGCAACAGCCCCCCTTAGCCCCCCTAATACTAGTCTGAGCGCCCTCTCTGTCCAGCGATGTCCATGAGTGCCTTGGCCATCCAGGACTCTCCTCCTAATTGGCTGAGACACAGCAGTGGCGCCATTGGCTCCCATTGCTCTCCATCAAATTCAGCTAGCCATTCAGGACAGAGGGGGCATGGCTGAACCGCGACTCCGTGTCTTGATGGATACACAGAGCTGCAGTTCAGCTTGCGTGCCCCCATAGCAAGTTGCTTGCTGTGGTGACACTCAACAGGAGGGAGGGGCCAGGAGCTCCAGCCAGGGCCCTGAGAAGAGAGGGATCCGGGCTGCTCTGTGCAAAACCACTGCACAGGGCTGGTAGGTATAACATGTTTGTAATTTTATTAGAAAAAAAAAGATGCAGGGTAGTTCTGCTTTAATTGTAAAACAGGGCATTTTATATGTGTTTGATTTTAATGTACTGTTTATAAGTGTTCAACACAGGTGGTTAGCATTCCTGTTTTATTATTTATCTGTAAGTAGAATAGTTTCTTTATAGGTTTAACATACACATTTCTGCCCTAGAGGGAGTGTGTACAGTGATATGCAAAAAAGTAACTTGACAGTGCTTGTCTGTAAAGAAGCTGCTTTATGTCATTCCAAACTCTGAAACCACATGTTTGTCCCCTATAACTTCACCTCCAGTTCTGAAGAAATGGGAGGGGATCAAACAGAAAGTACAGCAAGTAAAAAGTTTGTAATAAAGCAAATGAGACGTGTTCATCCTTTTTTCCTTGAAGTAGAGCACTGAAATTTTGGGTTGAGGGAGGGTTATATATAGAAGTTTTCAGGATTTTGTAGAGCAATGCCTGTCCTGTGCTGTCTGTTGGGCAGAAGAATGCACCTTTACAAGATTGGCATAGTTGTACAGTGAGCATAGTGCACCCTCATAGACATATATGGGGCTGTCACCTGAGTATCTTCAGTCACCAGGTCAAAAACCAAAATCCTACTACTGTAACAGCCAGGGAAAGTCTATTTTTCTCGTTGCTATTAACATTTTCTAGTGATCCCTTGGTACTTTGATTCCCTGCCAGGCTTTGATATGGAAGATCATCTCTAATACCAGCCACAAGTTCACCATATCTATGGGCACACCTATAGGTTACTTTGTGTATACATAGGGTCAACATATATGTGACAATATCATATGTATATATTATCTATTTACCTGTCTTGGAATAATCTTTTGATTTTAAGTGTTTTTCAGAATAATGTTAGAATAAATTTGGATTTTTATTCAATTGAGTGCTCTTTTCTTTCATTTGGGTCTACTGGTGGCTACCGATTTAAAGTCCATTATCACTCTCTGTTTTTTCTTTTATATTTGGATGTGATGCCACATTCTGAGTCATGTCTCAACAACATTTATTTTTTTTTCCTTTTATTTGAGGTACTTATATAGGACTGTCACCATTTTACATCATGCACATTGTACATCCACATCAGTCCCTACCCTCAAGGAGCTTGCAATCTAAGGTCCCTAACTCACATTTATACATACTAAAGCAAATTTTGACAGGAACCAATTACCCTACCAGCATGTCTCTGAGGGGCATGTGGGGGGGAAACCAGGGTACCCGGAAGAAACTCACACAGGCACAGGGAGAACATGCAAACTGCAGGGTTAGCGCACTTAGATAAACTAAAAGACATAAAATATTAATAATAATAAGTACTGTGAGCATATTATATTTGGGTTTGTTAGGCATAACTAGTGGAAGTTTCTGTACAAGAAGATATCTGAACAAGATTTCTAATGCTTTAAGGTTGTTGACATTGAATCCAAATTGATTCAAGGTTTTAGTTGTGAATGCAACTGTGAAAATTTGAGTTTACAGGGTAGCCCGTACAAGATGGTAGTATTAGGATTTATCAACAGTTGGTCCTTAGGCTCGGTTCACACTGATGCAATGCGGGAAACCCTGCGAATCCAGTGCGGGTTCCCGCATCGCACCTGAATCACCGGCGGTTCACACTGCCCTATGCGAAACACTGCGGGTGTCAATACAAAGTTAATGACACCCCCAGATCGGTTCACAGATTGCAGTGGGAACTGTGAAGTCAGACAGGAACAGGGGCGGTGTAGTGTCACAGTTTGATGCCTATCACAGGATGGTGCGGAAGTGACGTTGTTGCGTACTGCGCATGCGCGATGCGCTCCAAACGCTCGCGCCGTGCGTTCCAACATAGTTTCGGCAATACAGTTCAGCGAAACCATCACATAATGTTACGGAAGTGATGTTACACACAACACAAACACGGGCCACGTTGTTGCGTACTGCGCATGCGCGATGCGTTCCAAACACTTGCGCCGTGCGTTCCAACATAGTTTCGGCAATACAGTTCAGCGAAACCATCACATAATGTTACGGAAGTGAAGTTACACACAACACAAACACTGGGCCGTTCGTTACAACACTAATACTTCCCTTGTTACCTAGTAGGTTTTGCATTGCTGGGACTTGTAGTGCCTATCCTGAGCTACATGCTTCAATGTTCAGTGTCCTCATCCCTATCCCCATGCTTCAATGTTCAGTGTCCATCCTTATCCCCGTGCTTCAATGTTCAGTGTCCTCATCCTTATCCCCGAGCTTCAATGTTCAGTGTCCATCCTTATCCCCGTGCTTCAATGTTCAGTGTCCTCATCCCTATCCGTGAGCTTCAATGTTCAGTGTCCTCATCCTTATCCCTGTGCTTCAATGTTCAGTGTCCTCATCCCTATCCCCATGCTTCAATGTTCAGTGTCCTCATCCCTATCCGCGAGCTTCAATGTTCAGTGTCCTCATCCTTATCCCTGTGCTTCAATGTTCAGTGTCCTCATCCCTATCCCCATGCTTCAATGTTCAGTGTCCTCATCCCTATCCGCGAGCTTCAATGTTCAGTGTCCTCATCCTTATCCCTGTGCTTCAATGTTCAGTGTCCTCATCCCTATCCCCATGCTTCAATGTTCAGTGTCCTCATCCCGATCCGCAAGCTTCAATGTTCAGTGTCCTCATCCTTATCCCTGTGCTTCAATATTCAGTGTCCTCATCCCTATCCGCAAGCTTTAAATGTTCAGTGTCCTCATCCTTATCCCTGTGCTTCAATGTTCAGTGTCCTCATCCTTATCCCTGAGCTTCAATGTTCAGTGTCCTCATCCCTATCCGCGAGCTTCAATGTTCAGTGTCCTCATCCTTATCCCCCTGCTTCAATGTTCAGGGTCCTCATCCTTATCCCCGAGCTTCAATGTTCAGTGTCCTCATCCCTATCCCCCTGCTTCAATGTTCAGTGTCCTCATCCCTATCCGCGAGCTTCAATGTTCAGTGTCCTCATCCTTATCCCCCTGCTTCAATGTTCAGGGTCCTCATCCTTATCCCCGAGCTTCAATGTTCAGTGTCCTCATCCCTATCCCCCTGCTTCAATGTTCAGTGTCCTCATCCCTATCCGCGAGCTTCAATGTTCAGTGTCCTCATCCCTATCCGCGAGCTTCAATGTTCAGTGTCCTCATCCTTATCCCCGAGCTTCAATGTTCAGTGTCCTCATCCCTATCCCCCTGCTTCAATGTTCAGTGTCCTCATCCCTATCCGCGAGCTTCAATGTTCAGTGTCCTCATCCTTATCCCCCTGCTTCGATGAGGACACTGAACATCGAAGCATGGGGATAAGGATGGGACACTGAACATTGAAGCTTGCGGATAGGGATGAGGACACTGAACATTGAAGCACAGGGATAAGGATGGACACTGAACATTGAAGCTCGGGGATAGGGATGAGGACACTGAACATTGAAGCAGGGGGATAGGGATGAGGACACTGAACATTGAAGCTCGGGGATAAGGATGAGGACACTGAACATTGAAGCAGGGGGATAGGGATGAGGACACTGAACATTGAAGCTCGGGGATAAGGATGAGGACACTGAACATTGAAGCTCGGGGATAGGGATGAGGACACTGAACATTGAAGCTCGGGGATAGGGATGAGGACACTGAACATTGAAGCATGGGGATAGGGATGAGGACACTGAACATTGAAGCTCGGGGATAAGGATGAGGACACTGAACATTGAAGCAGGGGGATAGGGATGAGGACACTGAACATTGAAGCAGGGGGATAGGGATGAGGACAGTGAACATTGAAGCATGGGGATAGGGATGAGGACACTGAACATTGAAGCTCGGGGATAAGGATGAGGACACTGAACATTGAAGCAGGGGGATAGGGATGAGGACACTGAACATTGAAGCAGGGGGATAGGGATGAGGACAGTGAACATTGAAGCTCGGGGATAAGGATGAGGACACTGAACATTGAAGCTCGCGGATAGGGATGAGGACACTGAACATTGAAGCAGGGGGATAGGGATGAGGACACTGAACATTGAAGCTCAGGGATAAGGATGAGGACACTGAACATTGAAGCACAGGGATAAGGATGAGGACACTGAACATTTAAAGCTTGCGGATAGGGATGAGGACACTGAACATTGAAGCACAGGGATAAGGATGAGGACACTGAACATTGAAGCTTGCGGATCAGGATGAGGACACTGAACATTGAAGCATGGGGATAGGAATGAGGACAGTGAACATTGAAGCTCGGGGATAAGGATGAGGACACTGAACATTGAAGCTCGCGGATAGGGATGAGGACACTGAACATTGAAGCAGGGGGATAGGGATGAGGACACTGAACATTGAAGCTCAGGGATAAGGATGAGGACACTGAACATTGAAGCACAGGGATAAGGATGAGGACACTGAACATTTAAAGCTTGCGGATAGGGATGAGGACACTGAACATTGAAGCACAGGGATAAGGATGAGGACACTGAACATTGAAGCTTGCGGATCAGGATGAGGACACTGAACATTGAAGCATGGGGATAGGAATGAGGACACTGAACATTGAAGCACAGGGATAAGGATGAGGACACTGAACATTGAAGCTCGCGGATAGGGATGAGGACACTGAACATTGAAGCATGGGGATAGGGATGAGGACACTGAACATTGAAGCACAGGGATAAGGATGAGGACACTGAACATTGAAGCTCGCGGATAGGGATGAGGACACTGAACATTGAAGCATGGGGATAGGGATGAGGACACTGAACATTGAAGCACAGGGATAAGGATGAGGACACTGAACATTGAAGCTCGCGGATAGGGATGAGGACACTGAACATTGAAGCACGGGGATAAGGATGGACACTGAACATTGAAGCTCGGGGATAAGGATGAGGACACTGAACATTGAAGCACGGGGATAAGGATGGACACTGAACATTGAAGCATGGGGATAGGGATGAGGACACTGTACATTGAAGCATGTAGCTCAGGATAGGCACTACAAGTCCCAGCAATGCAAAACCTACTAGGTAACAAGGGAAGTATTAGTGTTGTAACGAACGGCCCAGTGTTTGTGTTGTGTGTAACTTCACTTCCGTAACATTATGTGATGGTTTCGCTGAACTGTATTGCCGAAACTATGTTGGAACGCACGGCGCAAGTGTTTGGAACGCATCGCGCATGCGCAGTACGCAACAACGTGGCCGTGTTTGTGTTGTGTGTAACATCACTTCCGTAACATTATGTGATGGTTTCGCTGAACTGTATTGCCGAAACTATGTTGGAACGCACGGCGCGAGCGTTTGGAGCGCATCGCGCATGCGCAGTACGCAACAACGTCACTTCCGCACCATCCTGTGATAGGCATCAAACTGTGACACTACACCGGACTGACCAGTCGGTCACTCGGGCGCCGCCCGAGGGCCCGCGGACATTAGGGGCCCGGACTCGGCCATATGAGAGGCCACTTGCAGCGGCTGAATTACATGCCGCGATGCAGATGCTAACTGTGCGCTGATCCCCGCCGGCCCCTCCTTCCCCCCGTCCATCCCAGGCCAGGTGCTTGTACTGTATGCATCGTGACATCACCTGACCTGGGACCGACGAGAAGAGTGGAGGGGCCGGCGGGGAGCAGCGTGCTGTTAGAAGTGTCTCAGGCTCAGCATCCAGTGACTCGGTGAGTGAAGCCGAGACACCAGGGCCGCCACACGCGATGGGGGGGGGGGCGCGGTACAGACAGATGCATGGGCCCCGGGTCCCTCCATCCCACAGTGTCCTCCTGTGCTGTGTGCATGTCCTGTGTGCATGTCCCCCTGTGCTGTGTGCATGTCCCCCTATGTGCATGTCCCCCTGTGTGCATGTCCTGTGTGCTGTGTGCATGTCCCCCTGTGTGCATGTCCCCCTGTGTGCATGTCCTGTGTGCTGTGTGCATGTCCTGTGTGCATGTCCCCCTGTGCTGTGTGCATGTCCTGTGTGCATGTCCCCCTGTGCTGTGCGCATGTCCCCCTGTGCTGTGTGCATGTCCCCCTTTGTGCATGTCCCCCTGTGTGCTGTGTGCATGTCCTGTGTGCATGTCCCCCTGTGTGCTGTGTGCATGTCCTGTGTGCATGTCCCCCTGTGTGCATGTCCCCCAGTGTGCTGTATAAGTGTCCTGTGTGCATGTCCTGTGCTGTGTAAGTATGTGTCCTGTGTGCATGTCCCCCTGTGTGCATGTTCTCCCGTGTGCATGTCCTCCCGTGTGCATGTCCTCCCGTGTGCATGTCCTCCTGTGCTGTGTGCGTGTCCCCCTGTGTGCTGTGTAAGTGTCCTGTGTGCATGTCCTGTGCTGTGTAAGTGTGTGTCCTGTGTGCATGTCCCCCTGTGCGCATGTCCTCCTGTGTGCATGTCCCCCTGTGCTGTGTGCATGTCCTGTGTGCATGTCCCCCTGTGCTGTGTGCATGTCCTGTGTGCATGTCCCCCTGTGCTGTGTGCATGTCCTGTGTGCATGTCCCCCTGTGCTGTGCACATGTCCTGTGTGCATGTCCCTCTGTGCTGTGTGCATGTCCTATGTGCATGTCCCCCTGTTCTGTGTGCATGTCCCCCTGTGTGCATGTCCTGTGTGCTGTGTGCATGTCCTGTGTGCATGTCCCCCTGTGCTGTGTGCATGTCCTGTGTGCATGTCCCCCGGTGTGCTGTGTAAGTGTCCTGTGTGCATGTCCTGTGCTGTGTAAGTATGTGTCCTGTGTGCATGTCCCCCTGTGTGCATGTTCTCCCGTGTGCATGTCCTCCCGTGTGCATGTCCTCCCGTGTGCATGTCCTCCTGTGCTGTGTGCGTGTCCCCCTGTGTGCTGTGTAAGTGTCCTGTGTGCATGTCCTGTGCTGTGTAAGTGTGTGTCCTGTGTGCATGTCCCCCTGTGCGCATGTCCTCCTGTGTGCGTGTCCCCCTGTGTGCATGTCCTCCTGTGTGCATGTCCCCCTGTGCTGTGTGCATGTCCTGTGTGCATGTCCCCCTGTGCTGTGTGCATGTCCTGTGTGCATGTCCCCCTGTGCTGTGTGCATGTCCTGTGTGCATGTCCCCCTGTGCTGTGCACATGTCCTGTGTGCATGTCCCTCTGTGCTGTGTGCATGTCCTATGTGCATGTCCCCCTGTTCTGTGTGCATGTCCCCCTGTGTGCATGTCCTGTGTGCTGTGTGCATGTCCTGTGTGCATGTCCCCCTGTGCTGTGTGCATGTCCTGTGTGCATGTCCCCCGGTGTGCTGTGTAAGTGTCCTGTGTGCATGTCCTGTGCTGTGTAAGTATGTCCCCCTGTGTGCATGTCCCCCTGTGTGCATGTCCCCCTGTGTGCATGTCCTTCCGTGTGCATGTCCCCCTGTGTGCATGTCCTCCTGTGTACATGTCCCCCTGTGTGCATGTCCTCCCGTGTGCATGTCCCCCTGTGTGCATGTCCCTCTGATGTGCATGTCCTCCCGTGTGCATGTCCCCCCGTGTGCGTGTCCCCCCGTGTGCGTGTCCTCCAGTGTGCGTGTCCTCCCGTGTGCGTGTCCTCCCGTGTGCGTGTCCTTCTGTGCTGTGTGCGTGTCCCCCTGTGTGCTGTGTAAGTGTCCTGTGTGCATGTCCTGTGCTGTGTAAGTGTGTGTCCTGTGTGCATGTCCCCCTGTGTGTATGTCCCCCTGTGTGCGTGTCCTCCGGTGTGCATGTCCTCCTGTGTGCGCATTCTCCCTCCAGTGTCCCCCTGTGTGTGCATTCTCCCTCCAGTGTCCCCCTGTGTGCGTGCATTCTCCCTTCAGTGTCCCCCTGTGTGCGTGCCTTCTCCCTCCAGTGTCCCCCTGTGTGTGTGCCTTCTCCCTCCAGTGTCCCTCTGTGTGTGTGCCTTCTCCCTCCAGTGTCCCTCTGTGTGTGTGCCTTCTCCCTCCAGTGTCCCCCTGTGTGTGTGCCTTCTCCCTCCAGTGTCCCCCCGTGTGTGTGCCTTCTCCCTCCAGTGTCCCCATGTGTGTGTGTGCCTTCTCCCTCCAGTGTCCACATGTGTGTGTGTGTGTGTGCGTTCTCCCTCCAGTGTCCCCCCCCCGTGTGTGTGCGCGTTCACCCTCCAGTGTCCCCACCTGTGTGTGTGTGCGCGTTCTCCCTCCAGTGCCCCCCCTGTGTGTGTGTGCGCGTTCTCCCTCCAGTGTCCCCCCGTGTGTGTGTGTGTGTGTGTGTGTGTGTGTGTGCGTTCTCCCTCCAGTGTCCCCCCCCCCGTGTGTGTGTGTTCTCCCTCCAGTGCCCCCCCCTGTGTGTGTGTGTGCGTTCTCCCTCCAGTGTCCCCCCCTGTGTGTGTGTTCTCCCTCTGGTGTCCCTGTGTGTGTGTGTGCATTCTCCCTCTAGTGTCCCCCTGTGTGTATGTTCTCTCTCCAGTGTCTCCCTGTGCAGGTTTGGCTTGAGTGTGGAGACCAAGGGGGCTCCATGATCTTCTATTGCCCGGGGGCCCCATGAGTTGTCAGTCCGCCCCTGGACAGGAATCAGATCACATGTGTGAACAACCATGCAATATGATTCTGATGCGGACAAAAAAAAGGGGACCTGAGCAAATTTCATCCGAATGCAATGCAAATTCAGCCATACAGTTTGTATGGCTGAATTTGCATCGCACAGACATCGCATGTGATCTGCACAGCAATGCGGTGCAAATAACATGCGATGTCTGGCATCACACCAGTGTGAACTGGCCCGAGCAGTGCACACAGGGTGGTCCCTAGTTCAGAAGAGATGTTTTAGTAGGACAAGAAGTTTTTAAAAATATCTAGAAATGATCAGTTACAGCCAGGCCTGGAAACTTTTGTTCGCATCATTGGCAAAAAGACAGTAATAATCTTCAGAATGCTTCAAGGTATTCCAAAGTATTGGAAAGTATTCACTGGGGGTTATTTACTAAAATCCACTTTGCACTGCAAGTGCACTTGGAATTAAAGTCACTGTAGATCCGAGGGGGACATGCAAGGAATTTGCCTTGGAAAAAGATATGATCTGACTAGTTGCATTTACCCTTAAAGTGGTTGTAAACCCTTACAACACACTTTAACCTACAGGTAAGCCTAGATTAAGGGTTACCTGTAGGTGCTGCAAATATCTCCTAAACCTACATGGTTTAGGAGATATTTACAATTCCCCGTACGAGGATTCCTTCTGCGCATGCGCCGATGTACTCAGCACAAGCGCACTTTAGAAGGGTCATGCTGTGCCATTTTCATTAAACGACATGCCGTGCCTGACGGCTCCCGCACACACGCGGGAGTGATGTCACGTGACTCTGGCCAGTCACAGAGTCGGAGTCCATGACCCCTGAAGGAAGATGGACGCTTCCAGCTGGCGAGGAAATCGGTGACATTACTGGCTCCTGTGTCAGGTAAGTGACACATAATGGGCTACTATGCGATACATAGTAGCCCATTATGTTTTGCCTTTCCAGGGAAACAAAGAGGAAGTAAATCCATCAGGGTTTACTTCCTCTTTAAAGCAAGGGCTCCATGCACACTTCAGTCAAAGGCCACTGCTACTACTGATATAATACAAGTGAGTTGTAACTTCTTAATGCTAGTGTCTGTTTTTTTCTTTTTTTTAAGTATTTCCAGAGAGATTCAATGATGAGATCGGTGCTTTGTGGGGGCCATGCCATTTCATCCAGAACTTTATTTTCACCTTTTCACTGAAGATTGTTCTTTAACCACTTTCAGACCGGACCATTTTGCTGGTAAATGACCAGAGGTCTTTTTACACTTTGGCACTGCGCTGCTTTAACTGGTAATTGCGCGGTCATGCAATGTTGTACCCAAACAAAATTTGCGTCCTTTTCTTCCCACAAATAGAGCTTTCTTTTGATGGTATTTGATTGCCTCTGCGATTTTTATTTTTTGCGATATAAACGTAAAAAGACCGCAAATTTTGAAAAAAAATGATATTTTCTACTTTTTGTTATTAGAAAAATCCAATAAACTCAATTTTAGTCATACATTTAGGACAAAATGTATTCAGCCACATGTCTTTGGTAAAAAAAAAGTCAATAATTGTATATTTATTGGTTTGCGCAAAAGTTGTCACATCTACAAACTAAGGTACGTTTTCTGGAATTTACGCAGCTTTTAGTTTACGACTGCCTATCTCATTTCTTGAGGTGCTAAAATGACAGGGCAGTACAAAACCCCCCCAAATGACCCCATTTTGGAAAGTAGACCCCCTAAGGAAATTGATAAGAGGCATGTTGAGCCCATTGAATATTTTATTTTTTTGCCTCAAGCGATTGAATAATGACAAAAAAAAAATTTTTTTTTTTTTTTTACACAAAGTTGTCACTAAATGATATATTGCTCACACATGCTATGGGCGTATGTGAAATGACACCCCAAAATAAATTCTGCTGCTTCTCCTGAGTACGGGGATACCACATATGTGGGACTTTTTGGGAGCCTAGCCGCGTACAGGGCCCCGAAAACCAAGCACCGCCTTCAGGCTTTCTAAGGGCGTCAATTTTTGATTTCACGCCTCACTACCTATTACAGTTTTGAAGGCCATAAAATGCCAAGATGGCACAAAACCCCCACAAATGACCCCATTTTAGAAAGTAGACACCCCAAGCTATTTGCTGAGAGGCATGTTGAGTCCATGGAATATTTTATATTTTGCCACAAGTTGCGGGAAAATTACAAACTTTTTTTTTTTTTTTTTTTTTTTTCACAAAGTTGTCACTAAATGATATATTGCTCATGCATGCCATGGGCATATGTGAAATGACACCCCAAAATAAATTCTGCTGCTTCTCCTGAGTACGGGGATACCACATATGTGGGACTTTTTGGGAGCCTAGCCGCGTACGGGGCCCCGAAAACCAAGCACCGCCTTCAGGCTTTCTAAGGGCGTAATTTTTTGAGTTCACTTCTCACTACCTATTACAGTTTTGAAGGCCATAAAATGCCAAGATGGCACAAAACCCCCACAAATGACCCCATTTTAGAAAGTAGACACCCCAAGCTATTTGCTGAGAGGCATGTTGAGTCCATGGAATATTTTATATTTTGCCACAAGTTGCGGGAAAATTACAAACTTTTTTTTTTTTTCACAAAGTTGTCACTAAATGATATATTGCTCACGCATGCCATGGGCATATGTGAAATGACACCCCAAAATAAATTCTGCTGCTTCTCCTGAGTACGGGGATACCACATATGTGGGACTTTTTGGGAGCCTAGCCGCGTACGGGGCCCCAAAAACCAAGCACCGCCTTCAGGCTTTCTAAGGGCGTTACAGTTTTGAAGGCCATAAAATGCCAAGATGGCACAAACCCCCCCCCCCCAAATGACCCCATTTTAGAAAGTAGACACCCCTAAATTTAGGGGTACACTAGTGAGACTAGGTAATAAATGGCGGGTGCCCTGAAACTATAAAAAAATAACTAACCAACCAGCGTCACCTGTAACAGTTATATGGTGATCACTGGTGAAAGGGTTAACTAGGGGGCAATCAGGGGGCTTTATGCGGTAGTATATGGGGGTCCCTGGCGCTATAAAAAGCTGCGGCGAACCTAAATACCTACCTGCCTAACTAGCGTCACCTGTGACACTAATACAGCGATCAGAAAAACGATCGCTTATTAGGCTGGGTTCACACTGGAGCGATGCGGGAACGCCACGAATGCGCGGCGGGTTCCCGCATCGCATGCCTCCCGGCGGCAGTTCACACTGCCCTATGCGAACTGCTGGGAGTGTCAGTGAAATGTTAATGACACCCCCAGATCAGTTCGCATATCGCAGTGCGATCTGCAAACTTGGATCGCATGGTGTGAACACCCATGCGATCCGATTCTGCTGCGGACCAAAAAAAGGGTCCCGTGCGAGTTTGCGGCGGGTGCGACACGAATTCAGCCATACTATCTGTATAGCTGAACTCGAATCGCACAGAGATCGGATGTGATTTGCACTGCAGTGCGGTGCGAATCACATCCGTTCTCATAAACCGCTGCAATGTGAACCCAGCCTTAGTGACACTGGCGACGGGGGGTGATCACGGGGTTAAACCTTTATTGGGGGGGTTAGGGGGGTACCTTAGAACTAAAGGGGGCTAACCCTAACTGCCCTAACAGTTATTAGTCACAAATGACACCTGCCGGGTGATCAGGGGGTTAAACCTTTATTAGGTAATAAATGGCGGGTGCCCTGAAACTATAAAAAAATAACTAACCAACCAGCGTCACCTGTAACAGTTATATGGTGATCACTGGTGAAAGGGTTAACTAGGGGGCAATCAGGGGGCTTTATGCGGTAGTATATGGGGGTCCCTAGCGCTATAAAAAGCTGCGGCGAACCTAAATACCTACCTGCCTAACTAGCGTCACCTGTGACACTAATACGGCGATCAGAAAAATGATCGCTTATTAGGCTGGGTTCACACTGGAGCGATGCGGAAACGCCGCGAATCCGCGGCGGGTTCCCGCATCGCATGCCTCCCGGCGGCAGTTCACACTGCCCTATGCGAACTGCTGGGAGTGTCAGTGAAATGTTACTGACACCCCCAGATCAGTTCGCATATCGCAGTGCGATCTGCAAACTCGGATCGCATGGTGTGAACACCCATGCGATCCGATTCTGCTGCGGGCCAAAAAAAGGGTCCCGTGCGAATTTGCGGCGGGTGCGGCGGGTGTGGCGGGTGCGGCGGGTGCGGCGAATGGCTGAACTCGAATCGCACAGAGATCGGATGTGATTTGCACTGCAGTGCGGTGCGAATCACATTCGTTCTCATAAACCGCTGCAATGTGAACCCAGCCTTAGTGACACTGGCGACGGGGGGTGATCACGGGGTTAAACCTTTATTGGGGGGGTTAGGGGGGTACATTAGAACTAAAGGGGGCTAACCCTAACTGCCCTAACAGTTATTACAGTCACAAATGACACCAATGCAAAAAAAAAAAAAAAAAAAAAAAAAATGACATTGGTGTCACTGTGACTGGGGGGCAGGGGTAATTGGGGGGGTGATCGGGGGGTAAAGGGGGGGTGTGAGTGTGCCTGGCATGTTCTACTGTGTGTGGGATGTGTTGGTGCAACTCACTGATCCGCTCTCCTCCGTGTCGGAACGAAAAATACCGACACGGAGGAGAGAATACATCACTTCCTCTCCTGTGTTTACATTACAGGAGAGGAAGTGATGTCACCGGGGATTTCCATTCGTCGGGAGCGATCGCGAGGGGGTGGCCATGAATGAATGGCCGTCCCCTCGTCCGGGATCGCTCCCGAACGAAAACCGACCGCCGCAGGCACCGGGCGGGGGCCCGATCGGGCCCCCGACCCGCGGGAGGCAAAGGACGTACATATATGTGCTTATGCCTGCCCGTGCCATTCTGATGACGTACATCGGCGTGAGGCGGTCGGCAAGTGGTTAATGCATTAGCTGTATGTTTAGGGTCATTGTCCTGCTGCTGAATGTATTTGGGACCAATTAGATGCATCTCTTATGATGCTGCACGAAGAATATGTATCTGCCTGTACTATTCAGCTTCGAGGAGACCATTCATTCTGACCAAATCCCCAACTCCATGTTTGGAAATGTAGTCGTAATCCTGCAACCACAATGCTTTGCTGTTGCCTTCATCTTGGAACCATTCATCGGGCCTTCAGTAAACAAACTGCCTTCTGTTAAAGCCAAATATTTTACATTTGGACTTATTGATTTTTTTTTTCTTTGAGTCGCTTGGCCTTGTTTCCATGCCAGGTATAGCATTTTAAGTCTTCCACGATGACCACTTCTTAACACTCATTACCAGACATTTCCGAACTGTAGATAGATATACTATCATATATATACTTCCAATGGTATCTTCCAAGGCTGTGATGATAGTGCCACTGGACATCTTCAGATAACAAAAGGAATTTAGTGTGTCAGTGTGTCTTTCCTTGGCTGACCATTGCATTTTCCGTCTTCAGTGTTACCTGTTTCTTTGTGCTTCTGCAGAAGAGCTTGGACAGGACATATGAAAACACTTGTATTTTCTTGCTGTTGTGCTCAGACTTGCAATTGTATCAAATTTTTTACATTAACCACTTCCCGACCGACGCACGACGATGTACGTTGGCAGAATGGCACGAGCAGGCAAATTGGCGTACAGGTACGTCCATTTGAAATTGCCGCCCTGCCATCGCACACATGCCGCCACCGGCGGGCACACCGCCGGTAGCGCGCGTGCCGGTCGGGACCCCCATGAGTCCGGTCCTGGGTCCCCCAGACTCGATCGCCACGGGGATACCCACATTCGTCTCACAGGGAGGCTGAACGGGGAGATAAAGATAGTAAACAGCATCTCCCAGTCCTGTCTAGCAACAAGTGACACTGATCTCTGCTCCATGTGATTGGAGCAGAGATCAGTCTTCACTAACACACAGCCCAGCCTCCCACAGTTAGTAACACGCCCCTAGGACACACTTAACCCCTACACTGCCACCCCCTGGTTAACCCCTTCACTGCCAGTGTCATTTACACAGGAATCGGTGCATTTGTATAGCACTGATTGCTGTATAAATGACAATGGTCCCAAAAATGTGTAAAAAATGTCCGATGTGTCCGCCATAATGTCGCAGTCACAATAAAAATCGCTGATCGCCGCCATTACTAGTAAAAAAAAAATATTAATAAAAATGCCATAAAACTATCCCCTATTTTGTAAATGCTATAAATTTTGCACAAACCAATCAATAATCGCTTATTGCGATTTTTTTTACCAAAAATATGCAGAAGAATACGAATCGGTCTAAACTGAGGTAAAAAAAATATTTTATATATTTTTTTTATAGCGAAAAGTAAAAAATAATGCATTTTTTTCAAAATTTTCGCACTTTTTTGTTTATAACGCAAAAAATAAAAACCGCAGGGGTGATCAAACACCACCAAAAGAAAGCTCTATTTGTGGGAAAAAAAGGACGTAAATTTTGCTTGGGAGCCACGTCGCATGACCACGTAATTGTCAGTTAAATCAACACAGTGCCGAATCGCAAAAAGTGGTCTGGTCTTAAGCCAGCAAAATGGTCCGGTCTGAAAGTGGTTAAACTGTCTTTTGTGACCTCAAATTATTGGTAGAGCATGGCTTTTCCTGACCCATTTTTATTCCTCCTACACATTCTGATCATTAGGCACCTGAGTGGTATAAGTATTTAATAAAGCACTGGAGCAAATGCCTGCAAAATTCTTAAACTAAACTCTCACAATCAACAATTTTTAGTCCTCATGCTACTAGCCTTAGTAAATAAATAGGAAGGTATATTATATTTACGTGTTTCAGATTTTTTATTTTTTTATTTCTTTAGTTGCTTTCTACTTTCTGTCATTAGTCAAAATTATGTTAAACATTCCATGGGTTTTAATGGTCATTTTGTTTCCTTCATATAAGATCCCTTTCACACCGAGGGCATTTTGCAGGTGCTATAGCGTTAGAAATAGCGCCTGCAATCCGCCCTCAAACTGCTGCTCCTTTGTCTCCAGTGTGAAAGCCCCGAAGGCTTTCACACCGGAGAGAGGTGCGCTAGCAGGACGCCAGGAAAAGTCCTGCCAGCAGCTTCTTTGGAGCTGTGTGTTTACCGCACCTCCACCGCTGCTCCCCATTGAAATCAATGGGGTAGCGCTGTATTACCGCCGGCAAAACGCCACTATTGCGGCGTATTGCGGGTGGTTTTAACCCTTTCTCGTCCGCTAGTGGGGGGTAAAAGTGCCCCACTAGTGGCCGAAATGCGCTGCAAATCCGACGGTAAAACGCTGCTAAAAATAGTGGCGTTTTACCACCGACGCTATAGGCTCTACGATGTGAAAGGGGTCTAAAGGAGGGGCTTTCTCAGCTAAGCACTCCCTCCTGCCGGCATACTTGAGCTAACAGCAGATGGATTCCAACAACTAAATGCTACATAAATCATGGCTAGAAATGCTGGGTGGGTGTTTTTCAAAGAGATTTTTCAATAAAATAAAGCATGGAGACATGGATAAATGGGTGAATTTACTATGAATATTAAAATTAAATAAAATGTTTTTTTAAGTTTGTGGTGCTCAGATATAGTTGAGTTCCTCTTTAACTGTGAAATGCAGCTTTATCTCAAGCAGTATATCAGCTCTGGCCAGTTAATCACTGTGAATTACAAAAGGACCTCCTTCCTATGTTATACAGATGAGGGAAGAGTCTTTACAAACTTTGGGGTTGATTTACTAAAAATAGAGAGTGCAAAATCTGGTGTAGCTGTATGTTGTAGCCAATCCATTTCTAACCTCAGCTTGTTCAATTTGGCTTTGACAAAAAAAAAATGGAAACTGATTGGTTTCTTTGCAGATTTTGCACTCTCCAGTTTTAGTAAATCAACCCCTTTCTGTCCTAGGGTGACAACACTGCTCCTTCATATATACTGAACAGTGAGTAGGCATTCTCACCCTAGGACTGAAAATGTGCTACTGACAGGATCAGCAGGTGAAAATGTAAATAATAAAAAAAAAATTGTTTAAAAAAAAAAACAGAGAACAAATTCAGGCACCAAATCGAAGAACTGGTAAGTTGCAATATATAAAAATGTCTTGGGTTTAGACACCCTAATTCTACAACTTTGGTTAAAGCCCATAATGCAAGGGGGATTTGGAAGGTTTTGTGGGCCATATCAAGTACAAGCCATATTAGTAAATAGAATGCAGTCAGATGTATAAATCAGGTCAGCAACAGGCATCAGAAATCTAATTTGTACTAATAAGATCACATGGAGATCCTGAGAACCACCCATCTGTAGGTCAGCTATCAGAAATTCAAAAATCTCAAGCAGTGTTATCAGATATGTCACTTTAATCACTGTAAACTGCAGAAGAACCTCCTTCCTAAGTTATGCCAAAATAGGTAGATATTCTAAAGGTCTAACATACTTTCTGTCCTAGAGTGACAATGCCACTCCTTTATAGATACTGTACAGTGAGTAGGCATCAGAAACCTAACTGGCAATAATAAGATCACATAGAGATTCTGAAGACCACCCACAGCTGTAGGTCAGCTATCAGAGATCCAGTGGACTCACAAGTTTCTGTGCCCTCTGCAGTGTTATCTCAAGCAGTGTTATCAGCTCTGTTCAGTTAATTACTGGGAACTATAGAAGAACCTCCTTCCTATGTTATGCACATGACGAAAGTGGAAGATTTTCTGCAGTCCTAACTGTTCTAAGGTGACAACACCGCTCCTCTATAGATACTATACAGTGAGTCAGAGTTCTCAACCTAGGACAGAATGTGTGTTACTGACAGGATCAGCTGGTAAAAATAAAATAAAACTGCCTTAAAAAAAAAAAAGAAAACAAATTTAGCCACCAAATCTAAGAACAGGTAAGTTGCAATATATTAATTTTTTTGGGGGGGCTTAGACACCCTAATATGCCATCTTTGGATGTAATCCATGGCTTGGGGGGATTTGGTAGGTTTTGTGGGCCATATCAAGTACAATCCATATTGGAACCTCCTTCCTATGTTAAGCAGATGATGAAAGAGGGAGATTTTCTGAAGTCCTAACACACTTTCTGCCCTAGGAAGACACTGCTACTCCATACATACTGTACAATAAGTAAGCATTCTCACCCTAGGACAGAAAATGCGTTAGTGGCAGGATCAACAGGTAAAAATAAAATAATGTTGCTTTAAAAAAAAAAACAGGTCAGGCACCAAATCTAGAAACTAGAAAATCTAGGTAAATTGCAACATATTATTATTTTTTTTGTAGACATCTTAGTATGCCATCCTTGGTTGTAACCCATTAGGTAGGTTTTGTAGGCCATATCCCGTAAAAGCCGTATTAGAGTGCAGTCAGATGTATAAACCGGGTCTGCTATGGGCATCAGAAACCTAACTTGCAATATTAAGATCACATAGAGATCTGAAGACCATCCAGCTGTAGGTCAGCTATGGCAGTATGCATCACCATGCCTGCTTCATAAGGTCTCATGTATGCATTTGCAGTGTGAAATGTTGGCCCGTTGCTCCATTAATGTTCTTCAAACACATAAAAGTTTTGCAATGCCAGGTACAAAGAAGACCAACAAAGCAAAAAAGGATGAGAAAGATTTTTTTTTCTTTATAACTAGTTTTTCTCGAGGTGCCAAACGCTTTTAAAATGACACACACTTTCCCCTTGAAGATTCAGTGTAGCAATTTGCACAACTGTGTATGGTAAACTCATGCAGCGCATCTAAAAACACTTTCTTTTCTGAGGATCCCTAGGATGCATTACAAAATCCCCTTGATCCTTGTCCTTTTAATAGGCTTAAGTGTCTCACTACCAGCTGAGCTTAAGGTCGCATATAGGTCAACCAAGTCTGAGATGGTTGTCAGTAGACCACCTGACCCAAGTTACAGATGTACCCCCCCATTACCACAACCACTGGAAAAAAAGTATTTTTTATCTGTAATCATGCTGGAGTAATCGTTCCATGGAACATTTTCATCAGTTACCACTTTTATGAACAGAAATATATACAACACAGTCTAACCAAACATGTACTTGAGTTACATAATATTTAGTGAGGCAGAAAGGGATAATTGCTTTTGATACGCATAGGACCATAAAAGCATGCTACGTAATCTGTATGTAACCTGTATTAAAATATACCGAACCCATTATCATACAAGCAAAGGCCAGTGTTTATTGCAACTGTAAACAATGACTGCATGTCAATAAAACTGCCTGCGCACATTTCATTTTAATACCGTTTCCTGTTAATTGTTTTAATGTTTAACATTTGGCCATCAAAAATATAACTGTATGTGAATTTTATCATAAGCTTTTCAAATACGTTTCCTAAGGACTGAGGAATGCAAGTGCTGGCTCTAAAGCTAGTTGCAATAATTGTTCTTCTGTTAACAAGTAGGCGTTCTAAAAGCTGAATAAAGCAGGATTTGTGTTTTTGTTTAACCGCTGATATTTTTTCAGGGGTTCAAGGGATTAAGTACCTCCAGGGCTGTTTAGCAAGGCTAAGCTGGTATGTGTTTTGTGGCACAGTGCTGCATGACAGAGGTGTCTGTTGAAATACTCCCTTTAACTCATTATGAGATAAAAGGGCTTGTCCTTATCACTAACACCTACCTCTAGGCCTGGACTGTAGGTTTGTAATGGAGAATAGTCACACAAGGCTTGTTATCAACATTTTCCATTTTCTAAAAATTACACATTATTCAGAGAATAATACCTTGGATTCCCAGTCTCAGTCCTTATTTATTCTGCCATTACATTAAACACTTCAGCCTTGGAAGGATTTGCCCCCTTAATGACCAGGCCATTTTTTACGATATAACACTGCGTTGATTTAAGTGACAATTGCGCGGGCGTGCAATGCTGTACCCAAACAAAATTGACATCCTTTTTTTCCCACAAATAGAGCTTTCTTTTGGTGGTATTTGATCACTTCTGCAGTTTTTATTTTTTGCGCTATTAAACAAAAAAAGGCCGACAATTTTGAAAAAAAACAGTATTTTGGGGTTAAGTTTTCCCTACAAATCTGCCCTCCAAAAATACTATTCTTTCCTCCACACTGCCAAGCTGCCCTTTCTGCCCATTAACTCTTCTCTACCTTCAACTCTCTACTTCGTCCTCCACCGCCTCCACCCACTGACTCACTCACTGCCCAGGAGATTGCTAATTACTTCAAAAACAAGATTGATACAATCCGTGATGAAATCTCCACTCTACAGGTATCTCCCCCATTTAAGACCCCATGTCAACAGGTACAATTGACACTCCCCTTATTCAAATCTGCTACTACAGACGAAGTTTCTAAACTCCTTTCTAACGCCCACCTAACCACCTGTCCCCTGGACTCTACTCCCTCTCAAATACTACGGTTGCCCTCTACACATCTTCAATCTCTCCCTCACCTCTGGCATCATCTTCAATGCTCTAAAATATGCACTGGTCACCCCCGTACTTATAAAGTTTTCCTTGGACCCTACCAATCTTAACAACCTACACCCTATCTCCTTGCTCTTCTTTTCCTCTAAACTCCTAGAACGCCTGTTTTACAACCAACTGAGTGACCACCTCATTAAGAATAACCTTCTTGATCCCCTTCAATCTGGATTTCACCCTCAACACTCCACAGAAACTGCTCTTTTAAAACTCACAAATGACCCACTAACTGCAAAAACCAATGGACACTATTCTGTACTCCTACTTCTGGACCTTTCAGCTGCCTTTGACATGGTTGACCACCCTCTCCTCCTCAAAAAACGTTACTCCCTCAGTCTCCGTGACTGTGCTCTTCAATGGCTCTCATTCTACCTATCCCAAAGCACCTTCACTGTCACAATTCTACTTCCTCCACTCCTCTTCCCTTCTCCGTCGGGGTCCCCCCAAGGTTCTGTTCTTGGACCTATTTTATTTTATTTTATTTTTTCCTGTTTTTTTTGCAAATATGATATTTATTGAGGTTTTTTAAACAGAAAACAGAAAATCCAAGAACTTACAGGAAAAGAGAAGCATGAATATTCACAACATCTTATAGCCGTAGGGAAGGTTCTTTCTTCTAAGGCAAAGCTAATTAGACTTCCATATATGTAATACATGTAGCATGTTGAAGAATCCGTATCATCAGGAATCACTGCACCCCCTACTTTCCGTGTAAAGCGGTTATGGTAGTTCTTGTGTACCACCTATTTTATTTTCAATCTACACCTCTTCAAGACTAACAGACATATCTGTATGGATGTCACACCACTTCCTCAAACTCAACTTGTCCAAAACTAAGCTTATAATATTTCCTCCCCCACGTGCCTCTTTCCCTGACCAATGGCACAAGCATCCACCCATCCCCACATGTCAGTGTGCTAGGTGTTATCCTGGACTATCCTTTCAGCCCCACATCCAATCACTTTCCAAAGCTTGCCGCCTCAAGATCCACGACATCTCTAAACGATGTCCCTTTCTAACCAATGAAACCACAAAGCTACTGATTCACTCCCTGCTTATCTCTCACCTTGACTACTGCAACTCCCTCCTCATTGGCTTACCTTTAAATAGACTATCCCCCTTCCAGTCCATCATGAATGCTGCTGCCAGACTCATCCGCCTTACAAACCGCCCAGTGTCTGATACTCCTCTCTGCCTATTACTCTATTGGCTGCCACTCGCCCAACAAATTAAATTCAAAATACTAACAATAAGTTACAAAGCCATCCACAACTCTGCCCCCAGCTACATCACTAGCCTAGTCTAAAAATACCAACCTAATCGCTTTCTTCGTTCCTCCCAAGAGCTCCCTCATCACCTCCTCCCATATCCGCCTCCAGGACTTCTCCCGAGCCTCGCCCATCCCCTGGAATTCGCTACCCCAATCTGTCAGACTGTCTCCAAATGTATCCACTTTTAGGCGATCCCTGAAAGCTTTCCTCTTCAGAGAAGCCTATCCTGCCTCCATCTAACAATTACACTATTTTCTCCATTAGCTCATCCCCCACAGCTATTACCCTTTTGTATCACTTAACAGTCCTTCCTAGATTGTAAGCGCTAACAAGCAGGGCTCTCTGATTCCCCCTGTATTGAATTGTATTGTACTGTCTGCCCTAATGTTGTAAAGCGCTGCTTAAACTGGTCGGCGCTATATAAATCCTGTGTAATAATAATAATAATAATCTCTATCTTCCCCACTATGAGAATGTCAATCTGCCTTGTTTATATAGGCAGACTACCATTTAGGGGCGGACTGACCAGTCAGTCACACGGGCGCCGCCCAAGGCCATTAGGGGCCCGGTCTCGGCCACATGAGAGGCCACTTGAAGCGGCTGTGCCTGTATCACATGCCATGATCATGCCAATTATAATACTGCTAACGGCGCGCTGCTCCCCGCCAGCCCCTCCTTCCCTCCCGTCCGTCCCAGGTGATGTCACGATGCATACAGTACAAGCACCTGGGACGGACTGGAGGAAAGGAGGGGCTGACGGGGAGCAGCGCGTCGCTAGCAGTATTATAATCGGCATGATCACGGCATGTGATACAGGCACAGCAGAAGAGTGGAGGGGCCAGCGGGGAGCTGCGCTGTTAAAAGTATTATTATCAGCATCCGGTAAGTGAAGCCGAGAGTGAGACACTTGGGCCCGCCACAAGTGATGGGGGGGTGGTACAGATGCATGGGGCCCCGGATCCCCCCACCCCACAGTGTCCCTGTGTGTGTGTGTCCCCCTGTATGAGTGTCCCCGTGTGTGTGTGTCACCCTGTGTGAGTGTCCCCGTGTGTGTGTGAGTGTCCCCCTGTATGTGTGGTGTGTGTGTGAGTGAGTGTCCCCCTGTGTGTGTGGTGTGTGTGTGAGTGAGTGTCCCCCTGTGTGTGTGTGTGTGTGTGTTTGTGTCCCCCTGTGTGTGTCCCCCCTGTGTGAGTGTCTCCTCATGTGTGTGTGTGTGTGTGTCCCTGTGTGTGTCCCTGTATGTGTGTGTGAGTGTCCCCCTGTGTGAGTGTCCCCGTGTGTGTGTGTGTGAGTGTCCCCCTGTGTGTGTGTGTGTGTGTTTCCCCCTGTGTGAGTGTTCTCGTGTGTGTGTCCCCCTGTGTGTGTCCCTCTGTGTGTGTGTGTCCCTGTGTGTGTGTGTGTGTCCCTGTGTGTGTGTCCCTGTGTGTGTGTCCCCCTGTGTGTGTGTGTCCCTGTGTGTGTGTGTGGTGTGTGTGTGTGTGTCCCTGTGTGAGTGTGTCCCTGTGTGTGTGGTGTGTGTTTGAGTGTCCCCCTGTGTGATTTTCCCCATGTGTGTGTGTGTGTGTCCCCATGTGTGTGTCCCCCTGTGTGAGTGTACCCCTGTGTGTGTGTGTATGTGAGTGTCCCCCTGTGTGTGTGTGAGTGAGTGTCCCCCTGTGTGTGAGTGTGTCCCCTGTGTGTGTGTGTGTCCCCCTGTGTGTGCGGTGTGTGTGTCCCCATGTGTGTGTGTGTCCCCCTGTGTGTGTCCCCCTGTGTGTGTGTCCCCCTGTGTGTGTGTATGTCCCCCTGAGTGTGTGTCCCCCTGTGTGTGTGTGGCCCTGTGTGAGTGTCCCCGTGTGTGTGTCCCCGTGTGTGTGTGTCCCCCTGTGTGTGTGTACCCCTGTGTGTGTGTATGTGTTCTCCCTACAGTTTCCCCCTGTGTGCTCTCCCTCCCCAGTGTCCCTGTGTGCTTCCCCCCCCCCCCCCATGTCTCCCTGTGCAGGTGTGGCTTGAGTGTGGCGGCCAAGGGGGCTCCATGAGCTTCTATTTCCCGGTTGCCCCATGAGTTGTCAGTCTGCCCCTGCCACCATTCTGCCTCTCTCGGGAATGATCGATGGTCCTGCCAGGAAATCGGGTCTGCCGGACTTGCTGATTGGCTCCCGCTGTGTCCAATCACAGTGGGAGCAGGTCGTTGGTGGTGCATGTGCGCGCTCCAGACCCGGAAATGCAGAATCACATACCTGTACGTGCTTCTGCACACAGGAGCTGCCACCCCGCAGTAAATGTCGGCAAGGGGTTAAAATAACTCATGCGGAATTATTTCAAAAGTAGTCAATTCACTAAAAAAAATGCGTTATTTAACTAATACATTAAATATTTATGTTTTGTGATATTTACCACTTAAAATTTCCATGATTTTTGGTGTTATTTTTTCACGTTTTTATTTTTTATTTTGCAGGCTAACACTGCACCAGAAGGCACTCAGCAATATTGTGAAACAATAAAAACATTCTAGGGTGCTTTTATTCACAAAACAGTCTCCCTCTAATGACATAATACAATTTATTTTCATTCCTGAGCTCAGAGGAGAACATTTTCATATTGATATATTGTATACTTTTAATTTCCAGGCCAGTGCAGAGTTCATCTAATTGTTAATTTCTAAATTTCTAAAATACTGCCAGCAAACACCAGGTGATAAATACCGAATGTGTGTGTTTTTTTTGCTGTATTTATCTCACTATTTTAACAAATGTGCTGTATTTACCTCACATTCAATATTTTATTTTGATGAATTGACTCTTTTATTATCTTATGCAATATTTCTGAAAAATGGGTCATGTGACCTTATCGCATGCAGTAACCTTTAGTGAATTGACCCCAATGAACAATTAGGATTTCTCAATAGATGTCAACATAGCTAATGGAACTTTCTTCTAACATAGGTCTAAAGCCTCGAATAGCGGACAAATGATCATCCGTTTTATTTGCATGTTAGTCTCATATAAAAAACCAATAGGTTACTAAAGTTACAAAAAGTCTTGTATGACAGAATATAACTTTGGAAGTGATGTAATGTGTTGCACTGTATTGTAATGTATTCTTTCGTTTCTGAGCATGCATGGTCTTGGTTGTCCGATTCTTTTTTCAGAGGAACACTGCACTGATTAAACAAAAATAGTTAGTTCTGTTATTATACGAGAAACATTACATTTATGTGTTTGTCCCTTCGGATAATTGTGCTTGAACTGTCCTGATCGGCTCTCGAAAGCTGAGCACTGAAATCAGATTATCGTACGATCGCTTTAAGATTTGTATTTTTCATCTGATTTTCTGATGGTGTGTTCTAGGCATTAGACTGGGTGCACATAGGTGATTTTTGCTATTTTGATCATTGCTCGTGACTTAATAGCTAGTTATCAGTACATGTAGGGAACAATGGAGTGTAGCATGTAATAGCGATTAATGGTATTACAATGCTCCAAATCTGGGCCTGTGTTACTAGCAATAATTAGTAGCAATTATTCACAGTCTGTTGTGGGGGGGATTTTAATAGTGCCATCGCACTAGCAAAAATTGTCCATGTATCCACAGCCTATTGATGAAGTTATTTCTGTCTGAGATTTTTTTAAATCACATTAGTTGAATAGGGTTGGATGTACAATTTGGCAGAGTTATCCAAGCCATAGATTTGTGAATTCCTATCACTAGATATCCCCCATCCATGCTAAGCAGTATGGATGGAGGAATCTGCACTGCTGTTTGAACATACTGTTGCCTGCATCTGACTGGATGCAATTGCTGTTTAACTGAAAATTTTCCATCCATCCCTTTCAGTTTTTCAGCTGAAGTTTAACGCCCGACATAATCACCTACATCTCAAATTTTAGCTGATTCCATAGGAATTGTTTAAAATTCACTTTGTGGTTGGCCCTGACAGCACCCTCCTGTCCAATTGAGAAAAATGGGCAGAAAATTCTTAGCCGAACAGTGCCTTCATCCAATCAGATGTAGCATTGTTAAGATATTTTGTCAGCCATCTGTGCCAGCTGTTGGAACAATGAGAGATTCATCCATCTATGTAAACATGGCTGGAGGAAACTGTTAATTTCAATCCATCAATGGGTACTGTGGTTAAAAGATGTCAATCTACTGATCAACTTCTGTACATCTGCCGTGTCAGATTTTCCTTACACAATTAGCGCTGCAGGCTATAGCCGGCAGCACTGATCAGTGTATTCTGATGGTGGGGAAGTCTCCGTGCCATCAGAATACAAGGACACAGCAGAGAGGATTCCCTCGTTTATGTGGATGGGGAAATTGCATCAGTCTTTTTATTCAACCTGCTGGTTGAATGAAAAAAAACTGCCCAATCTCCAGCCATCTTAGATTTCTTTTTAATTTAGCTTGCAGACTGAATGAAAAAATCTGTGTGTGTATGGTCAGCTTAAGGCTGGTAATACATTATACATTTTTCTTTAGATTTACCAAATCCATATAATATGAAATCAAACCTAAACACTTTAAATTTCTATGTAATCAAGCAGGCCCTTGCACTACATAGTTGAAGTTAAATCTACAGGAAATTGTGTAAGAAAATTGTATATAGTATGGCCAGCATAGGCGTGCGCACAGGGTATGCCAGGCGTGCCAGGTGTGCCTGGGCCCACCCTAATCACCCTGTGTGCTGCATATTCCCCCTGTTTGGGCCCCTGATATTTTACTACAATTCCTAATGGGTTTCCTAAAAAATAAAATTAATAAAGAAAATAAAATTTTAAAAAATAATAAAAAATAAAATAATAAAAATAATCAATCCTCTGCCCTCCTGACACTGTACATTGCTCTACTGATGTTGTCAGTATATATACACATGCACACATACATATGTGTTTGAGCTTTTGGGTGCACACCCTAATGCAATAGGCTGGGCCAGCTTAAGTCTGTGACAGTGGGGGTGCATCCATAAAGGGTTCAGGAGCTCCGCCCTCTCTCTTCTGGCATAGCTCTATCACCATAGATAGATTCATGCATTGCAGGTAAGATAAGTGTCGGGCGATGCACACTGGCAGCATTTGATGGAGCACAGTAGCGGCAATTGATGGGCACACTGGCAGCATTTGATGGACACGCTGGCAGCAATTGATGGGTACAGTATCTGTGTTTGATGGCACAGTGGCTGCACTTGATGAGCACAGTGGCTGCATTTGATGGGCACAGTGGATGCGTTTGGTAGCACAGTGGCTGCGTTTGATGGGCACAATGGCTGCGTTTAATGGCACAGTGGCTGCAATTGATTTTTTATTTTTTTTTAGTTTGTTTGCGCCCCCCCCCCCAAAAAAAATTTGAGCACCAGCCGCCACTGGCCTGTGCCTATAGACGCCAACACAAAGAGGAGGTATGCATTATCATGAGTAGAAATACAATCATCATATATTAGATTTTTCACATTTTGTCAAAATTCAAAGCCACATTAAGATAGATAAAAGAAGAACAAGTGCTAGGTAGAAGAGATGATCCTAGCTGGAGATAATGCTTGGAATGGCAAAGGCCATGTGCCTACATGACAGGGTTGGACGGCAGTCACACATATATGGATAGATTGATTATTTGTAGACATAAAGAATAAAGTATAAACTCTTTGCAAGCTATAATAACAGAATGTCAGCTGAATAACAAAGCTCAAATCTAAAAATCTTTAAATGCTGGCATAGCAACTACTGTACTTACATTTCAATATGGTAGAACATTTCTGTCAATAACATGTGTACACATGGCAGAAAATTGCCAAAACAATCTCTTCCCTGATGAGACATTTCAAGAAAGATTACATAGACTTGCAGCAGCTCATTGAGTCAGTGGCGTAACTAGAACCTTCAGGGCCCCGATGCAAGAAACTATGAAGGGCCCCCCTGAACCCCAGCCAGGGCCCTTCCCTCCGAGTCCGGCGGTGGAACTCCAGGGCGTGGTCACAGGTATGACCTTTGTGTGCCCTGTAGTTCCACCACTGGCATCAGTCGTTTTTTTTTATTTTTAGGTGCCCCATTGGGGGACTGTCCCTAGGCAGGATGGGGTCCCCGTCCCCAGAAGAGATGAGGAGAACAGACATCGGACTGAGCGGCAATGCATGGAGCAGGAGAGGGGTACTCTGAGGAGCCGGCCGAGGACACAGGTCATGAGGGGAATGCACAACTAAAGAGCAGCCAGTGCGATAGTCGAGCATGGAGCTCTGCTAGTCACCCTCCACCTCCAGCCACCCGTGTGCATGGTGCACTGGTACCCCTAGCTGCCTATGCTGCTGCCGGCCATATGTAGAGGGGGCTGCATGGGCCCCCTGCAGCACAGGGCCCAGTTGCGGTCGCGACTGCTGCACCCCCTATAGTTACGCCCCTGCATTGAGTAGATAATGTAGCGTGTTTTTTCTGTGTCTATCAGAGAAGACTATTTAAAGGGACACCTTTACGTACAATTATTTTAGCATCCTGGCTCAAAGTGGTATAAAGTCTACTGATTCTAGGCAGCTTGTGTTAAGATGTTGTTCTGATCTCTGAACAATGACACTATTGTGTTAAAAAGTAAAAGTGAAGGCATCTCAATCTGTTAAGCAACATTTTGATATTGTTTAACGTGCAGCAGATTGCTCTCATGTACTCAATTTGAGTTAGTATCAGCCTCTTGCAATTTCCCTGTACAGCAGCACTCAGGAGGGGGAGAGGAATTGACAGCATTAGAAGCTTAAAACAACCCAGTAGGAAAAGAGAGCAGAGTGAGCAGACAGGTGACCTCACCAGTCTGCTGCTTCTTCTTCGATGTCCAGGAGGTTGGGAGGCTTTACACTAGTTTGGCCATCTGAGGTCACCTCCACAATGCCTGTTTTAACCCCTAAAAATGCTTCGCAAGCACATGCATTGTGGGTTGTTTGCAGTTCTGCATGATTTAATTGATTGGGTCAAGCGGTGCTGCTGGCCAAATGCAATGCAGAATGTGTACACCCCTGTCCTCTGTATTTTCAACTTAGGGGAGAGTTGTGCGGTAAAAATGTGGCTTGATCACATTTTTTTACCTCCCCCAATCGCAGGTTTAAATGAGGGCTAACAGTAAACAGATTCATCCACCTGAATGCTATATAAAGGAGCTGTGCAAACCTCAAGAATGTCATGCCATCAGCCAGTTAATCAGCTCCATTATATGCATTTCATCTGTGTGTTGAGGAGTTTTCTGGAATTTTCATCCCTCAGTTTTAGAAGCCAGTGGTACAAGCATTATTGCTTTTATTATTGGATTTTTACATTTCCATAACACTTGGGCCCGCAGAGAATGTTGCACATAGTTATTCTTTGTTCTTCTGTGTTTTCTGCATCTACCTGGACTTTGTGGTTTCCCACTAAGGTGTTCAAAAGTGCTGAGGATATTTGTTAGGATATTCTGTTCTACAAATGTCACCATTCCCTCCAGGAGAAAGCATATCTTCATGTAGTCCTAAGGGACTCAATACTGAATTGAGCCTGCAAGTATTCCTTGACCCCTAGACTTGATCATACATAAAAATTTAAATTAGATGAAAGGACAATGAGCTCTTTTAGGAGAATCTCCAATGGTGGAGTTCCCCTTTAACTTCTCGCCTAAATCAAATGCCATGTAGATTTCTACTGCTGTGTCTATCTGGTTTGAATGTCTGGATGGATTTCCTTGTTGGATTGAATGTAGTTTAAAAGTTTAACCATTAAAACTTTAGATCCAGAATGTACTCACATCTTTTCAATTGTCTCACTGCATTTTAAACCATGATACTGGTTGTATAATACGATGGTGTCTGATGGTTACGATTTGTAAGGGGAGGAGCACTACCCTCCTATTATAAGGCCACAGATTCGATCACTATCGTGTCCTGACAAAGCTCACATGACTGAGCGAAATGCATTGAGGTCACTGTGTCATGTGACCCGGTCTTTCAGCTCACACGGCTACATATTCCGCTATATTCTGGCTAGCATTACTCCTGAACAGCATCAGTCTGGGAGAGCACAGACACTGACAAACACCACTGGAAGTCTGACTGAAGGAGTACAATGGAAGTCAAGTATAACACCCCTTTCACACCAAGGCGTTTTGAAGGCGCTATAGCGTTAGAAATAGCGCCTGCAATCTGCCCTAAGACCCCTTTCACACCATGGCGTATTGCAGGCGCTATAGCGTTAGAAATAGCGCCTGCAAAACGCCCTAAAGAAGCTGCACCATTGTGTGTGGTGTGAAAGCCCCGAGGGCTTTCACACTACGGCGGTGCGCTGGCAGGACGTCAGAAAAAAGTCCTGCCAGCAGCTTCTTTGGAGCGGTGAAGGAGCGGTGTATTTACCGCTCCTCCACCGCTGCTCCCCATTGAAATCAATGGGGCAGCTCTGTAATACCACCGGCAAAAAGCTGCTATTGCGGCGTATTGCCGGCGGTTTTAACCCTTTCGCTGCCGTTAACGGGGGGTTGAAGCGCCCCGCTAGCGGCCGAAATGTGCAGCAAATCCGGCGGTATAACGCCGCTAAAAATAGCGGCGTTTTACCGCCCACGCTATCGGCGGTGTGGTGTGAAAGGGGTCTAAAGAAGCTGCACCATTGTGTGTAGTGTGAAAGCCCCGAGGGCTTTCACACTACAGCGGTACGCTGGCAGGACGTCAGAAAAAAGTCCTGCCAGCAGCTTCTTTGGAGCGGTGAAGGAGCGGTGTGTTTACCGCTCCTCCACCGCTGCTCCCCATTGAAATCAATGGGGCAGCGCTGTAATGCCGCTGGCAAAACGCTGCTATTGCGGCGTATTGCTGGCGGTTTTAACCCCTTCACAGCCGCTAGCGGGGGTAAAAGTGCCCCGCTAGCAGCCGAAATGTGCCGCAAATCCGGCGGTAAAACGCCGCTAAAAATAGCGGCGTTTTACCGCCGACGCAAAGGGCGGTGTGGTGTGAAAGGGGTCTAAGGGCCATGGATGGACGGTGGATCTAATCATGCTGTGGGTGACCTCTGCATGGGATAGTGAGGTCCCGCAATAACACTACATATCTTTAACTGCAGTATTGCTGTGTGACGTGCCGCTAATGGCTTAAAATTCAATGCCTGCTGCTCTTCCTATCCATGCCATCCTGGCGGTATACAGACTACCAGTTGGTGTGTCTATGACTGCATGAGTTTGTTGCATTTGCATTTCCAAATGATTTTATACAACTTGATGCTGCTCTTCAGTTATTGCCATTATTGAAGTGTAACTTCCACACTGGTCTGTATCCTCGGACAAACTCCATTTTCTTTATATACCTGTCCAGGTACTGAGTGTCACCTGATGCTATAAATAGCCTTACTCACTAGTCATATATGCTAGCCCCCTGATGTGATTGTATGCTTGCTTGAGAGCCAGGGCTGTTTTTAATCTATCTTCTTGACAACGTTGACGCAAATGTTTTAATCATGGTATGGTGAAGGTTTCTGATTTATGTGTTTTTTTTTTTGGCGATTATAAAGATTTTTATATCAATACATTTTTGTACTCACACTGCAGAGTGTTTCTATATGGAGCCCCTTTGATAGCCTTTCCTCTGAGCTCAGGGTACACTTTTCTGTACTCATGGTAGTTTTAGCTCCAGGAACCCCACCCAACCACTATTGGTTGAGTCAGCGGTGTATTACTTATTTATCTATATATTTTTCAGTGATGTTCCATCACCTAGCTTTTACACTTTGCATATAACTTCATGTAGTACAAGCTTTATGTGCAAAGGGAGCTAAGAGGACCTGATGGTTGTGGTTTGAGCACAATACACTTTTGTCAGGGAGCACTAGAAAAGATCTTTGAAAACTCTATTTTGACACCTGTGAGTATGATGCCTGTGAGTATGGTGCATAGTTTTTAGCTGTTAGCAGATTACTGATTGCTAGATTTCATAGCTTACTGTGAGTTACCTATCATGCCTGTGTGTGTTTCTGAACTACTTCTCGAATTCCACAGAAATCTGTTCTAGTCTGTGTTTGACAACTGGCGGCTCAGGGCTTGTAACATGGGCTTGTGCCTAAATGCGGAATGATGAGGCTTGAAAGAAGGGAAGTCCATAAGAGGACATGTTAGTGAAGACACAAGTGTTAGTCACCTTGAGGGACTGGTGTGCTGGTAGTTAAAGTAGGGTAGCTGAACTCCCGCAATGTAGGCTTGAGAAGATCCTGAACAATTTGGAGATATCAGTGACAAAAACTGATATGTAGCTGTACTCTAATGAGGTTGAGTAAGCTCTAGTTCATAAAGTAGAGAAAGGTATGATCCAGGAGACCATGGCTGCAGTAGTGAGAGTTGTGCCAGAAAGGGGTCCCTTGAAGAGTGGGTAAAATGACGGGGGTCACACTCTTAGCATTCAGGGTGTAGGAAGCTATGTTTGGTCAATTATTGCCATCACCCAAGCAACATAAAGCTATTATTCATGTGTAGATGAGGTAGCCCATTTCAATGGCAAGTTTCTTGGAATTATCACTTGGAAAGGACTATTACATAGTTTCTAGTGCAGAACTGCTCATTGATCCTACAGAGATTACTACAGGGACTGAACTGTTCACTAAGCCAGGTGCAAATGGAATTTCCTATTTGAGGGCTGCTGGGCATCAGGACTCTGGATAAGGATTGCTGTCTTGAGACTAATATTAGAACTCCACGGTATAAAACTAGCACAGCCTTCTACCAGGATACTCATCATCTACAAACCTTTGCCACCATTTACAAATACTTACTACAGCCACAGCACTGATTATATTAGCCTTTCCAAAACTTTTTACCCTGAAGGAACCCTTGTAATAATTTTCAGGCCTTGAGGAACCCCTGCTTAAGTTGTATGTACAACTCCCAGTACCTTAGCGTGATCAGCATAAGAGGTGTAAAATTACATTGGTGGTCAGTGGCAGAAGAATTCCTTATATTGACCACTAGTGGGAAATAGTGGGAGAAGGGCCTCCCTTAATTGGAGGTCATTGAGAAGAATGTCCCCTGACAAGCAGCCAAAAAGATCAGATTAGTGGATTGCTGGTTCTGAAGACTAACATCTGCCCTGGAGTTATTGTATATAGGTACTTCAAGAGTTGGAGATCAATCTGCCACTAAAGGAACCCTAGAAATTCCACGGAACCCTGGTTGAAAAATTCTGGATTATATAAATAGCAAATAATTAGTCAGGTTGAAAAAAGACACCATCTAGTTCAACCAAAAAAAAAAATATAATCCCATATACACAATCCTTCACCCACAGTTGAGCCAGAGGAAGGCGAAAACCCCCAGCAAAGCATGCTCCAATTTGCTACAGCCGGTGAAAAAATGTGTTCCTGATCCCCCGAGAGGCAATTGGATTTTCCCTGGATCAACTTTTTTTTTTCAAATATAGCTTAATTAAAGTTTTTGAGGAATGAACAGGATTCACATAAGATAGAGAAAAAATGGATATTCACAGTATCTTACGCGTGTAAGGAGGACGCAGCCTTCCAAGTATGTGAAACAGTAAATCGGCATGTACAGTACATTTCTAAAATCTGGCGTTTCTATTGATGATGTTTCCCGCTGCCTCAATGTAGTGATTATTTATGGTATAGGAATAGCATACCATCTTCAACTATTCATCTGGAAGATCGTTCTCCGTTTCCAACAACATTTATTGAATACATTAGGTGTAAAATACCCAAAGAGAGAAAAGAGAAAGTGTAGATAGACCAGTTAAAGTCAACAGAGAAAGTGAAGCTGGAGAAGGGAGTAGGGAGGGGGGAGGGGGTAGGAAGGAAGAGAAAAGAGGGGGCTGGAGGTCCTGGGGACGGCAACTGGATCAGGATGTATCTGTCTCCCATATTATGCTTGAAAAGATACATTATTTTAAGTACAACCCAGGTTTTACGTATTAAAGAGAGATTTACCCTTACCTTGTCTCATGTCTGTCTGTCGCTGTAATTATCAAGTCCTCCATCTTGTTTATGTCTTCTACCTTCTTCAACCATAGCGCTATGGTTGGGGGATTTTGCTGTTTCCAAAGTCATACCTCACCTCTAGGCTGGGAAGCATAAAATAAAATAAAAAAACGATCCTGGCTTCCTAGCCAAATTGGCGCCGTTAATTTGAATACAGAGGCCGGGCGTGACGTCATAACATCGTGCCCGGCCTCCGAACGATCATAGAGACTCCGGGGATGATCTGGTCCGCCAGAAATCTCTATGGTAACTTGCGGGGGCCGGCGGATCCTGTGACCGATTCACCGATGGAATCGGTGAGTCGGTACAAGCACCTGAGGGCGGCGGGAGGGGGGGGGCGTCCCCTCCCGCCTCCCGTAAGAATGATCAAGCTGTGGAACAGCCACTATGATCATTCTTATGGTGTAGAGAATCGCCGGCTGAAAACGATGATATCTGAATGATGTCTGTGGCCTCAGGCATCATTCAGATATAACCACCGAAAGCCTATGACGTCAATAGACGTAGTATTGGCGCCAAGTGGTAAAAGAAATCTACTGAGCTTGCCAGAACCATCTCTGGAGGGAGTCTATTCCACATTTTCACAGCTCTTACTGTGAAGAAACCTTTCTGTATTTGGAGATGAAATCTTTTTTTCTCTAGACATAAAGCATGCCCCCTTGTCCTCTGTGATGACCTTAAAGTGAATAACTCAACACCAAGTTCATTATATGGACCACTTATGTATTTGAACATGTTGATCATATCCCCCTCTAATCTCCTCTTCTCAAGAGGGAATAGATTCAGTTACGCTAATCTTTCCTCCATGCCTCTTATCAGTTTGGTTGCCCTTCTCTGCACTTTCTCCAGTTCCTCAATATTCAAAAACTGGTGCCCAAAACTGAACCGCATATTCCAGACGAGGTCTTACTAATAATTTGTACAAGGGAAATGTAAACATCCCTTGTAATAGAAAAAAAGCATGACAGAACCTCTTAAATATGAGATCTGAGGTCAAAAAGACCTCAGATCTCATATTTACACTAAAAGGCAATACAAAAAAAAGAAAAAAAACTAATTTTGTCATTTGAAAAAAATTTTTTTTTACAAAAGGCCCTTTAAGAGCTATAGGGGGAAGTGACATTTTGACGTCGCTTCCGCCCTGCAAAGATATGGAGACGGGTGGGGGCCATATTCCCCTCACTCGTCTCCATGCCTAACAGGAAGAAGGATCCGATTGCCTCTGCCACTGCCGAAAGTTCCAGTAAGCGGCGGAGGGCACTGGAGAGTGGTGCTAGCCCTTTCCCACCACCGATAAAAGTGATCTTGCGGCGAATCGGCCTCAGAGACCACTATTATCGGAAACCGGACCGACCGCTGAAGAAGAGGATACCGGGGTGATGGCAGCTAGCTGCTGCCATAAGAAAGATATCCCTCTTCAAACAGCTGATGTATATCGGCGTGCAACGGTCTGGAAGTGGTTAATAAAAGAAAGGACTTTGCTCGCTTTGCAAACCGCAGCTTGGCATTGCATACTATTATTGAGCTTATGATCTACCAAAAACCCACAGATCCTTTTCCACCATTGATTCTCCCAGTTGTGCTCCCCCTAGTATGCATTTTCTTAGCCGATGAGTGCATAATTTTACATTTATCAACATTAAACCTCATTTTCCACATAGTTGCCCAATTAGATAGAGCACTGAGGTTGGTTTGTAAATTGGAGACATCCTGCAAGGACGTTACTCCACTGCATAGCTGGGTGTCATCTGCAGAGACAGAAATGGTCCCAGACCGAATATCGTTTATAAAGATATTAAAAAGTAAGGGAGCCAGTACTGAACCTTGGGGTACACCACTGATAACCTTAGACCATTTAGAATAACAATCATTAACCACTACTCTCTGAATTCTGTCTTTTAGCCAGTTTTCTACCCACTTCAAACTGATATTTCCAAGCCTGTAAACTTTACCTTACACATGAGCCGTGTTTAGGGAACTGTGTCAAATGATTTAGCAAATTCCAAATATACCACGTTCACAGCCACCCTTCTGTCCAAGGTTTTACTTACCTCCTCATAAAAAGAAATCAGGTTTGTTTGACAACTTCTGTCTTTCATGAACCCATGCTGTCTGTTTCTTAAAATATTGTTTTCCAACAAGAACTTGTCTATGTGGCCTTTATTATACTCTCCATTATCTTCCTGACTATAGACTAAGTTAAACTAACAGGTCTATAGTTACTTGGTAAATACTTTAATCCCCTTTTAAATATGGGTACCACATTGGCCCTGTGCAGTGGTGGCTGGTGCTAGAATTTTTTTTTGGGGGGGGGGGGGGGGTGCAAAAAAAAGTGCCATCATATGTGGACTCACTGTGCCCAACATATGCAACCTCACTCCGCCAATCTTATGCAGCCCCGCTGTGCCAATCATATGCGGCCTCACTGTGCCCATAATATGCTACCTCACAGTGACAATCATATGCGGCCTCTCTGTGCCCATAATATGCTGCCTCTCCCGTGCCAATCATGTGCAGCCTCACTGTGCCCATAATATGCAGCCTCACTGTGTCCATAATATACAGCCTCACTGTGCCCATAATATGCAGCTACACCCTGCCAATCATATGCAGCCACACTGTGCCAATCATATGCAGCCACACTGTGCCCATCATATGCGGCCTCACTGTGCCAATCATATGTAGCCACACTGTGCTAATCAAATGCGGCCTCGCTGTGCCAATAATATGCGGCCTCACTGTGCATGTAATATGCACCCTCACCCGTGCCAATCATATGCAGCAGCCTGTACATAGTTACATAGTTATTAAGGTTGAATAAGATCATTTTCTGTAGTGAATATGTGATCGATACTATTATTAACTCCGATCCCATACCTTGAGAGATAGGGCTCGATAAGCTCCCGTATTCTGCATTGTTGTAATCACCAGTAATTAGCGGAGCTTCAGAAAAGTTGTTTGAATATTAATACGACTTGATTGTTCCATATGTTCGGTCAGATTTATCCTGTAATAGTATGCGAATGCGCACAATGTCTATTCATTTATTTCACATTTTGCATTTCTGTACTTGCTTCTTTTAATACTAATAAAAATTTCATCGGGAAAAAAAAAAAAAAGGTTGAATAAAGACACCAGTCCGTGGAGGGACAGATGATGTATACCTGCAGTCACTGATGATGGAGGATGGTCTCTAGTATATACAGGAAGGAAGGTGGGTGTTTACAGCTATATATACTGTATATATACACTCACCACCTTCCTTCCTGTATATAGAGACCTTCCTCCATCATCAGTGAATGCAGGTATACATCATCTGTCCTGTATACAGCTATATACATAGTAACAGGACAGATGATGTATATCTGCAGTCCAGTGGCTGCTGGTGCTCAAACTTTTTTTTTGGGGGGGGGGGGGCGCAAAGAAACTGAAAGATTCTGAAGAATACTGTAAAAAAAAACATAAATTGCAACCTCAGTGTGCCATCAATTGCAGCCACTGTGCCCCATAAAATGCAGCCACTAAGCCTATTATATGCATCACCTGTGCCCAT
Organism: Lithobates pipiens; assembly: GCF_037356315.1. Classification (NCBI taxonomy): domain Eukaryota; kingdom Metazoa; phylum Chordata; class Amphibia; order Anura; family Ranidae; genus Lithobates; species Lithobates pipiens. The sequence goes on from NW_027507764.1 coordinate 140,794,341, forward strand.
CTTACAGCCTCTGTGCCCATCATTTGCAGCCTCTGTGCCCATGATTTGCAGCCTCTGCGCCCATAATATGAAGCCTCTGTACCCATCATATGCAGCCTCTGTGCCCATCATATGCAGCCTCTGTGCTCATCATATGTAGTCTCTGTGCCCATCATATGTAGCTTCTGTGCCATCATATGCAGCCTGTGCCCATCATATGTAGCCTCTCTGTGCCCATCATATGCAGCCTCTGTGCCCAACATATGCAGCCTCTGTGACCCCCCTGCTCACTGTCTGACTGGCACACACTTACCCAATCCTGGTGGCTGGTCAGACAGCTCGTGACAGCGGTGAGCTCCTGTGTCCTCCATGGTTCTCTGCCCTCCTGTGTGTGTCTTCTTTCGTCCTGTTAGGCATCCAATCAGGCTGTTTTCCAATCAGGTGACAGGTATTAGATCTGCGTCTCCTGATTGGCTGAGAGGCGGTTCAGTGTTAGAAAAGCAAATATTTATTTGCTTTGCTAACACACCTGGGTGGACTGCGAGTGCAATGCTCTGCGCTCGCAGTCCACCATTTTTGAAGCCTTTTAGAGCCTATGGCACTAATCAGGTGCTTCAAAAAACACCCCCGCCACTGGAAAAGGGGCCAGATGCCTAAATTGGGGGTGGCTACAGCGGCCATAGATAGATTCATGCTATGCATGAATCTATCCATTCTACACAGAGGGGGTTGGCATGACAGAGGGGGTGGCTCCTGTGCACCCTTAATGGATGCACCACCACTGCTGCAATCACAGTCACAGCGGTGATGGAGGAAGGTCTCCATATAGAGTCGGGAAGGAAGATGTGGGTGTATATAGTTGTTTGACTAGAGGACAGGAAGGATGACTATCTGTATGTTCTCTCTCTCAGTCTCTCTGCTCCACTATCCGCTGATCATGCCCGGGCCAAGTCTGCACTGGCTGCTCTGGTGGGGAGAGAAGTGACTGTGTAATCATTACAGTGTCAGTAGGGTATGCCTATGTGGAGCGGCAGCTGTCAGTGCTGTTAAAATCATCATTCAACATTCAACAATAATAAATCCATCATCCATGTCCAGCCCATGGGAGGCACTGAGAAGGACGGCCGGTGCTGACAGTTTAGCTAAGTAACTTAGTGGTGGGGAAACTAGAAGTGACTTTCAGTGATAAGCCCCACTACCGTCCTTCGGATCCACCAATCAGGTGCAACAGGGTGGAATGAATGAATGTATGTGACTCTCTACACTGGGGCTGGGAGTGTAAACAGGGGACGTGGCCCATGCCCAGATTACACTCCAAACACCTCCCTATAAAACTTTTCAGCTGAAATCACCTGATTGCAGCAGTCAAGCTTCTAGTGTACAGCTCATTGTCCAGTGACCGGACACTCTTAAAGGGCCACTTTTTATTACATGTCCAGCTTTAGGGGGCGGCACCTGAACACTCCCTATTGATGGGCCGCCACTGGCCCTGCGCCAATCCAGTGATACCATTCGAGTCATTAACGAGTCCCTAAATATTTGAAACAATGGCATTGAAATTACAGAGCTCAATTCTTTTAGGGTCCATGGGTGGATTCCATCTGGTCCAGGTGCTTTATCCACCTTTATTCTGTCTAAATATTTCTGGACCATATCACTTTTGAGCTATTGTGGATCATTTGGGGCTGTGTCACTACCATCCCCATTATGGACACGGGGTCCCTTCATGCTCTTTTGTATACACAGAGCTGAAGAAATTATTTAATAAATTTGTCTTCTCTGTGTCCCCAGTAACCCACTCCTGATTATTTTGTAAAGGGCCCATTTGCTCAGACTTGGCCTTTTTAATATTAATACATTTGAAGACTTTTTTGGGGTTTGTCCTACTATCTTTTGCAATCTGTCCTTCGTTTTGCGTCCTTGATTTCCTTTTAAAATATTCTGTTATATTCTTTGTAACATTTAAACGATGATAGCTTTCCTTCATTCTTATATTTTTTAAAAGCTCTTTTTTTATTATTTATATCCATTTTAAGTTTGGACATGAGCCACATAGGTTTTATTTCTAGCTTTTAAACGTATTGCCCATGGGAATATACTTTGCAGTGAGTTTACATACAGTCACTTTGAAGAATTCCCATTTCTGTTCTGTATCCATCGATGCCAATATTCCCTCCCAGTCTAAATCCTGGAGAGCAGCCCTCATTCTTGGAAAATTTGCTCTTTTAAAGTTAACTGCCCCAGCAGTGCTATTACTCCAGTCAATTTCTGGGTAGTTAAAATCCCCAATTATTATCACTGTCCCAGCCCTTTCCATCTGTGCAAGAAACTGAGTCTCCACCTCCTCACTAAGCCCCTGTACACACGGTCGGAGATTCTGCCAACCAAATCCGTCGGATTTTGTCCATCAGATTTAGTCTGACGGATTGTGTCCGAAACTGTTGCATACACACGGTCGGACTAAGTTGTCGAAAAATCCGATCTTTCAGAACGTGATGACGTAATTTCGTTACGATGGGACTAGATTCAGGCTAGTAGCCAATAGCTTTGATGTAGGAATTTGATCTGAGCATGCGTGGCACTTGGTCCGATCAAAATTCTCTACACATGATCGGATTACGTCCGAGCGGCCCAGTTGGTCGGGAAATATTTCCAACATGTTGGAAAATTGGGTCCGACGGAGATTCGGACAGAATCAGTCCGATGCATACCACACACAGTCGGATTATCTGACGACATGGTCCGATAAGACGCATTCCGACGGATTCTCCGACCGTATGTACGCGGCATAACACTGGGAGGTCTATAACAAACTCCAATGACAAACTCCAATGGCCTTTGTAGTATGCAAACCCATGTACAGTTCCACCCATAATGCTTCAGACTCATCACACTCTCCATCAACTAGGTCCTCTTTCACACTCGCTTTGAGATCACTTCTCACATAGAGACAGACACCACCACCCCACTATTTTACCCTGTCTTTCTGAAAGAGAGCATAGCTAGGAATATTAATAGCCCAGTCATGAGAAGAATGAAGCCAAGAATCAGCAATACCAATTAGATCATAGTTCTCCTCGTACACCAGAGCTTCCAACTCACCTATTTTGCTTGGCAGACCTCTGTCTGGCATTGTGAACAAGCACTTTAATTCATTGTCCCATTTTGCAAACGTATGTTGCATATTTTTTATTTTAGTACAAATAGTACTATTTCCAATGGTTGTTTGGAACATAGGAACCTTCGTATCATCTGCCATAGCCCTCCCACCATCTTTCCCCATTCCATCTACCAATAGGGGCTGACCCCTGTCTGACCTGTCTACCCCATTATAATCTAATTCACCCTCCCCCCACAATCCTTGTATAAATACTCCCCCAGCCTTCCCATAAACCTCTCCCCCAGCACAGTAGACCCCCTTCCATTTAGGTGCAAACCATCTTTGGCATATAGGCTGCACCCCAATGAAAAGTCAGCCCAGTGCTCTAAAACCCAAATCCCTCCTCTTTAAATCAGGTCTTTAGCCATGCATTCAGCTCACTAATCGCTCCCTGCCTTTCCTGTGTTGCGCATTGCACAGGCAATATTTAACACGTGTTATCTTGATATAGTAATTATTGCCAAACAAAGTGTGCAATAAACACTACAGTATCTGTTATTCTTTGGTTCATTATATATATATATATATATATATATATATATATATATATATATATATGCTTTTTTTTAGCTGTTATGTACAGTATAATACCAGTTATTCATTATGTACTTATAATTTTAAAGCCAATCTTTTTTTCAAATACAGCTGTTTTATTATGTCTTAGAATAACAGAGTACAGTATACATCTTAGTTTAGATGTAAAAATGAATGCATCTTTATTGACTTTGCGATGTTTAATCAGCTGCCAGACCCACATGAATAATGCATACCGGTATACTAGTCAGTCAGCTAAATGACAAACTTATCCTGGCAAACTGAACGAGTAGAATTCTAAGTGATGGCTACATGAACTATCTGCTTAAGGTCTGTACAAAAAGCTAGACTCTCTATTATTCAAGATATAAATGATAAATGATCCTAAATTCCATCAGTAGTATGCCTACAGAGGATGGGAGGATACAAATTGATGATTTTCTGTGTGTTGTCCTACCTTGAAATTGTTGCTGTCCTTGTACATGTGGAAAACATAGGGGTTTTTTTTTGGCTCATGAAATTTGGCCCGTTGTTCTTGGAGGGGTCACCAATAAAAATGTTTCCTTACTGCGCATGACTACGATTTTGTCAATATTTCCTTACCATGCATGACTACAATTTTGTCAAGACATGTACTTGGCAGTGCCACATTTGAAGTTTCAGGATGGAAATAATCATACTCAAAAACCTAAGTTTCCCTAACCTTTACCTCAAAGTTTCTAAATGTAATCTATAACCCAAATTCCCAAATTACCCCCACCCAACCCTCATCCAAAGACTTAACGTGTTATGTAAACCTCATTGATGAACTACACATATTTGTTCCCTTTTGGCCTGTTCTTATCATGGACTACAGAATAATTAGTCAGAGCTTTAACTAAAAGAAGGAGCACCAGACCAAATTCATATTACACTCCAAAGATATGCTGGTAGGTTAATTGTCTCCTGTCTAAATTGGCCCTAGTACATATACGATATGTATGAATGTGAGTTAGGGACCTTCGATTGTAAGCAGGATTGATGTGACTGTACAGTATACTGTATATGTAAAGCGCTGAGTAAATTGATGGTGCTATATAAATACCTGAAATAAATAAATAAATAAACAGCTGTAATGAATAAAAAGCAAGCCAATGCGTTTAGGGGCAAAACATACACCTCTTTCATAAGGGCTTAGTAGTGTTTGCAAATGTTTGAATGTACTTAGGGAACCAGATGCCAGAGAAATTGCTTGCAAAGGAATCAGTTGGGGTAAAATTATGCCAGTGAAACAGCTACAACAAACTTTGTTTTGTTGTAGAAAATTTGATATTTTAGTCATGGAAGGAACTTAGTTAGCTCACTAGGTTCCTCCCACAACAAAGAAATATCACTTTTTTGGTGGAATGATTCTTTAACCACTTGCTTACTGGGCACTTAAACCCCCCTCAGTCCCAGACCAATTTTCAGCTTTCAGCGCTGATGCACTTTGAATGACAATTGCGCGGGCATACAACACTGTACCCAAATGAAATTTTTATCATTTTTTTCCCACAAATAGAGCTTTCTTTTGGTGGTATTTAGTTACAGCTCGGAGTTTTATTTTTTGCTAAACAAACAAAAAAAGATGCAAAAAAAAAAAATCATGTTTTAATAGTTTGTTATAAAATTTTGCAAACGGGTCATTTTTCTCCTTCATTGAAGTGCGCTGATTAGGCGGCACTGATGGCTGCATTGGTGGGCACTGATGGGCTGCATTGGTGGGCACTGATAGGCTGCATTGGTGGGCACTAATAGGCTGCACTGGTGGGCACTGATAGGCATAGTTAAGGCGGCACTAATAGGCACAGATAAGGCGGCACCGATGGGCACAGATAAGGCGGCACTGATGGGCAAAGATGGGCACAGATAAGATGGCATGGATGGGTGGCACGGATAAGTGGCACGGATGGGTGGCACGGATGGGCACTGATAGGTACCACTGATAGATGGGACTGATGGGCACTGATAGGTGGCACTGATAGGTGGCTCTGATAGGTGGCACTGCTGGGCACTGATGGGCGGCACTGCTGGGCACTGATGGGCGGCACTGCTGGGCACTGATGGGCGGCACTGGGGTGCAGCACCTTTGAGGCACATTGTGGGCACTGTGGGTGGCACTGTTGGTGGCACTGCTGGATGGCACTGTGGGTGGCACTGTGGGTGGCACTGTGGGTGGCACTGTGGGCACTATGGGCACTGTGGGTGGCACTGATGTGGGGGAACTTACTTTTATTCAGGATGGCACTGCGGTGGGCAGGTGGGCACTGGCAGGGGGCAGGTGGTCAGCTGTATTGCTGGCCGTGATCGGGACTGATGTCCCGATCACGGCCGCCGGTGATCGGCTTTTTTTTTCTCTCCTCGCGCTGTCAGCGCGAGGAGGAATAATAGGCGATTACCGGCTCCGTTCTATCACATGATCAGCTGTCATTGGCTGACAGCTGATCACGTGATAAGGGGTCGGGATCGACCCCTTGCACGGATCGGTGATCAGGCGAGTCTCACGGACTCGCCGATCACAGAGCGCGCCGCGCGCGCCCCCCAGGGCGCGCGCAGGCCGCTCGTACCCGGGACGACGTCAATAGACGTCGTCCCGGAAAAGTAGATCCGCGCTAATGCCGTCATTTGGCAATAGCGCGGATCCCAAGTGGTTAATTTTCATGGGGCACTGTCATGAAGACACAGATGTGGGCAATCAAGCACCACCATCGTGTCTCACAGAGCCACAATCCTAATGAGAATTAATGATATAAAAGTCTGTCAAAAATTAGGTCAAAAACCTCTGTTTAAAAGCACAAATAATAACATAGGTATATATATATATATATATATATATATATATATATATCAACAATATGTAATATAATATGACACATGTCAACCAAAATGAACAAACAATATCTAAATGTCCAAAAAAAAATAATTATATATGTATATATATATATATATATATATATATATATATATATATATACAGATAGATAGCAGAGCTGGCAGAGCTAAGATCATAATGGCCTAGCCTGGAGCTGAGGGGGGCCTCAGAGGTGAAAAATTAAGAATAGTGGGTTATATACTGTAATTCCCTATTCACATATTTGGCCCACAGAAGCAGCCATAGCTCAGCCAATTACTGATGAAAGGCTTCAACTACTCTCTTACTCTGCTGGGCTCTGTATTTAATGATATCAGCCATATCCTAATCCTCTACAATAATAAAAAAGAAGATTGTGGATGGTGAGTATCTGGGTGAAGCAACAAAGCAAATCAACAATAGGCAGGCAGTAGAGCCAAGTTAAAATCCAGAAGCTACGTAATTATTGCTACGTTCCAAAAAGTCAGCTCAAAAAAATTGCACCAAAAAAACAAAACAACTGATCTGCCCATGTCCAGGTAAAACTCCCATACAAAGATCCAGCAAGAATCCCAAGAAACACAAGTGAACATTTGTTTTGTTGTAATTCTTTTTATTAAATTAATTCAATTTAAAAATAATTGTTAATCTCCAGCTTCTTTTTTCATAGGAACATTAAAGTGATTGTAAAAGTAGAAGGTTTTTTGCCTTATGACGCGTACACACGATCAAACTATCCGGCGGACTTGGTCCACCCTTGTGTGGGCTCCGGCTGACTTTTTTTCCCCAAAAGTCCGGCAGACTTAGAAAGTAGTTTTGACTCAAAAATTGTCTGCTGGACTGCGAGTCCGGTGGACAACCGGGCCGTGTATGTGCTAGTCCACCGGACTTTTGAAATGAATGGACTTTCCCGCACACGGAGAAAAGTCTGTTCATTTTAAACGCGGCTCCAGGTAGCCGGGACTAGCGCAGGAGGTGAATGTTGCCGCCTTTGGCGGCGACATTGACACGTCGCTATCCCCGTCACCTGGTATGGACTTAAAGGGGGACAAGACCCCCCAAGAGGGGGACAAGACCCCTGAAGTCGGAAGAAGACCCCAGGGCGGCGATGAAGAAGAAAGCCGGGCTCCTCTCCTCACAGCCTCCGCTCCTCCGTAAAAGAGCTAGCAGAAGATAGTGGAGGAGTCCGGCGAGAAGACCCCCCAAGATGGAAGAAGACCCCCGGAGCTGTGCAATAAATAATTTTAAACCCTTGTGTTGTGTTTTTTTTTTTACATTTTTTTCACAGGTCAATGGGTAGGGGTACATTGTACCCCATACTCATTCACATAGGGTGGGGGGCCGGTATCTGGGGGCCCCCTTATTAAAGGGGGCTCCTGGATTCCGATAAGCCCCCCCGCCCGCAGACCCCAACAACCAATGGCAAGGGTTGCCGGGAAGAGGCCCTTGTCCTCATTAACATGGGGACAAGGTGCTTTGGGGTGGGGGGGCCGCAGGGCCCCCCTTCCCCAAAGCACACCCCCATGTTGAAGGTACGTGGCCTGGTACGACTCAGGAGGGGGGCCACTCGCTCGTCCACACCCCCTTTCCTGACCGGCCGGGCTGCGTGCTCAGATAAGGGTCTGATATGGACTCTGGGGGGGGGGGCCCCACGTCGTTTTTTCAGCGTAGGGCTTCCCCTTTAAGTCCATACCAGGTGACGGGGCCAGCAACATGCCAATCTCACCACCAAAGGCGGCAACATTGACCTCCCTCGCTAGTCCCGTCTACCTGGAGCCGCGTTCAAAATGAACGGACTTTCCTCCGTGTGTGGGCAAGTCCGTTCATTTTCAAAAGTACGGCGGACTCCTGCCAAAAGTCCGGCAGACTAGGTCCGGTTGTGTGTGGGCAGGTCCGCTCGTTCGGAAAGGCCAGACAGTCTGATCGTGTGTACGTGGCATGAAAGTGATATTAACCGACTCCCGCCTGCCATATAGTAAAATTATGGTGGGCGGTATCCCCTCTCGTTCTAGGACGACACCATATGATGTCACAACAGTCTCACCGCACTTGCGAGCCCACAGACGATGGTGCTGCTCTTTACCCATGTAATCGGCTGTATCCAATCATAGATAATTACATGTAAATACGGAAGTTCTGGTAATCGTCTCTCCTCACCTTACACTGACAGAGTGTGAGTAGAGGAGAGCCGATGAGCGGCATCTCTTCACAGGGGAAACCTGTACAAGCAATCAGGGCACTGAACATCAGTGCCCTGATTATGAGTGCAGCCCCAACTGTGCCCAGTAAATTACCATCTGTGATGCCAATCTGTGCCCATCAGTGATGCCAGTCAGTGTGGCCTTTCAGTGTCCATCAGTACCTGCTCATCAGTACCACCCATCAGTGCCTATCACTGCCGCCTAACCATGCCACCTATCATTGCCCAAAAGTGCTGCCTATCAGTACCCATCAGTGCCACCTATCAGTGCTCATCAGTGCCCCATATCAGTGTGGCATATTAGTGCCTCCTCATCAGTGCCGTCTCATCAGCGCCCATAAGTGCCACCTCATCATGCCCATCAGTGCCCTCTCATCAACGCACATCAGTGAAGGAAAAAAATTATTTATTTACAACATTTTCTGATAGAAACTAATTAAAACCCAACTGTGATAAAAGTGATTGTAAAGTCTATTTTTATTTTTTTTTTCTCTAAAAATAACCAACATGTTATGCTTACTTTCTTTGTGCAGTGGATTTGCACACAGCAGCCCAGATCCTCCACTTCTCAGATCCCTTTTCAGATCTTCTGGCCCTTCCTTCCTGTAAAGTACCTCCACAGCAAGCAGCTTGCTATGGAGGCACCCGGTACCCAAGTCACAGCTCCCTGTGTCCCTTCAGACACTGAGCTCTTGATTGGCTAGCTGACTTTAATTGACAGAAGTGGGAGCCAATGACGCCTCTGATGTGTATCAGCCAATCAGGAGGAGAGCTGAGGCACTTGTGGACATCACTGGAGAGAGATGGGGCTCGGGTAAGTTTTGGGGGGATGCTGCACACAGAGCACATAGAATGTATTAAGATAAAAAAAAACTTCTGACTTTATAACCCCTTTAAATGCCATCAAAAAAAAGCTCTATTTGTGTGAAAACAAAAAGTACTTTGGGTACAGCGTTGCATGACAGCGTTGAAAGGTAAAAATTGGCTTGGGCAGGAAGGGGGTAAAAGTGCCCTGCACTGAAGCAGTTAAACCTTCACATTTTATTTTATTTTTTAAATAATAAACATGTTATATTTACCTGCTTTGTTTAATGATTTTGCACAGAGATGCCATGATCCTCCTCTTCTAGGGTCCCCACTGGTGTACATGGCTGCTCCCAAGCCCCTTCCTAAGGGGGTACTCCTGCGGGCTCGCTCTGGAGCCCCGCTATCTGCACCCATAGACACAGACAGTGCCCCACTCCCTCATAAAAGGATTTGATTGACAGCAGCAGGAGCCAATGCCTCCTGTTGTTATTAATCTGCCCTGTGAGGTGGGAAAGAGCAGAGAGTGCTGCTGCTAAAATGCAGAGCACTGGATTGAGATTGTGCTCCGGTAAGTATAAGAGGGATTGGGGGATACTCATTACAAAAGGTTTTTTACCTTAAGGCAGAGAATGCAATAAGGTAAAAAAAACTTTAAGGCTTTATAACCACTTTACTGCGTTCCCTTCATTAAGTTAAAAAAAAAAAACTCCTGTGCACAGGCCCCCCCTTTACTGTACTTTCCTGACCCTAGTCTCTATCCAATGCTGTGCCTGAGAGCAGTGGATCTCTCTGCTCTCTATCTCCTCAATGGACATGGAGGCAGCAGCGGGAGCCATTGTCTGCTGTCAACCACAGGCTGTGAGGAGAGAGCAATGTGTGGTGCCAAGATGGACTGTGTGTCTATGGACACACACAGCACCGCTCAGGATCAAGCCTGCATGAGTGCCCTCATAGCAAGCAGACTAATAGAGTAACCAGATTTCAACAACCTTAATAAATCTTCCCTGACATTTTTTTCATTCTTCTGTTTTAGAAATGTGGCTAACTTATGGAGCCATTAGTGAAAAAATGTGGTGGAGAAAAAAGTTAACTGTTTTCAGAACAAAATCTTGTCCTGTGTGATCTCTGAATAGCACGGTTACCACCATTTAATTAAAAAATAAATGGACTCTACCGTATCAAATTTGAGAAGATTTTGCAGTTTTGGGGATAATCAAGATGTTTTTTGGTCAGCAGTGGCTTTGGCCTTGGAACTCTCCCATGGATGCCATTTTTGCCCAGTCTCTTCATTATTCTTGAATCATGAACACTGATCTTACCTGAGGCAAGTGTGGCCTGCAGTTCTTTAGATGTTGTTCTGGGTTCTTTTATGACCTCCTGGATGAGTCATTGTCATGCTCTTGGAGTAATTTTTATAGGCAGGTGTTTCATCAGATTAGGCGACCCCAGTGGTGTACCAAGTAGGGGGTGAGGGTTGTGGGCCGCCCGGAGGACCACACACTGAGGGGGGTTCAGGCTGGTGCCTCCCCCTCCGCGACTGAAGCAGTGACAGCGCAGTGGTGACAGGCAAGTTACAACAGGGAAAGAGAGGCGAGCTGCTGGCCATAGCGTTACAGGGCGGCGGGGGGTGGTCTGGTGTGGGGTGATACCACTGCACCTGACCAACCATCCCCTTCCCTCACGGCTACTGTCTAAGTGGTCCCAGGCTGGATGTCACACAGGCACAGCGAGCAGAGTGAATCCACCTCCCCCTCCAGTGTTTATGTGTACACAGGTGGAGGGGACCTGCTGTGCCTGTTATCTGAGGTACTGAATGGGATGGGGGGTCCATCTGTGCTGAAGGGGGTTATGTGCTGAAGGGGGGGTCTGTGCTGAATGGGGGACCTGTGCTGAATGGGGGGTGTCTGTACTGAAGGGGGGTGTCTGTGCTGAAGGGGGGTCTGTGCTGAATGGGGGGTCTGTGCTGAAGGGGGCATCTGTGCTGAAAGGGGACTCCATCTGTGCTGAAGAGGGGTCTGTGCTGAAGGGGGGTCTGTGCTGAAAGGTCGGTCCATCTGTGCTTAAGGGGGGTCTGTGCTAAATGGGGGGTCTGTGCTGAGGGGGATTGTATAATGTAAAGAGGTCCAGTGATGCAGGGTGCTGTGTAATGTAAAGGGGTCCAGTGATACAGGGTGCTGTGTAATGTAAAGGGGTCCAGAGGTGCAGGGTGCTGTGTAATGTAAAAGGGTCCAGAGGTGCAGGGTGCTGTGTAATGTAAAGGAGTCCAGAGGTGCAGGGTGCTGTGTAATGTAAAGGGGTCCAGAGGTGCAGGGTGCTGTGTAATGTAAAAGGGTCCAGAGGTGCAGGGTGCTGTGTAATGTAAAGGAGTCCAGAGGTGCAGGGTGCTGTGTAATGTAAAGGAGTCCAGAGGTGCAGGGTGCTGTGTAATGTAAAGTGGGGTGTTTTTACATTTTAACGCAGGGGGGTGCCATATATAGGATCTGCCCTGGGTGCCAAATGCTCTAGGTACGCCCCTGGGGGACCCATCAGATTTTGAAACTGAAGTGACATTCCATAGCCGCCATCTTACTACACCCTGCACTCATCCACAGTAAGGATACACTGAGAAGGTGGCAAGCGGACATCTTGTTCCCCCCACCGGAGTCTTGCATTTCACACTGATTTTTACCACTAAACAGGGCTTATATCATAAAATACAGTATTTTGAAATCCGTGTGACTGTTTTGATGTTGAATTTTAAAATCAGCGTTGTTCTATGAGATCAGCAGGCTTGTTGCTGCTTTCAAAATTCAACATGAAAACAGTCATACGGATTTAAAAACACTGAAAGTAACTATATAAGCTCTGTTTAGTTGTTAAATCAGTGTGAAATGCCAGACTTCTCACTGTATCCTTACTGTGGACAAGTGCGGAGTGTAGCAAGATGGCGGTGACGGAACGTCACATCCATCATAAATTCTAAAAGGTCGCTGAATCTGACGAAACACAAGCCACTCCTGGGAAGATTCATCACTGTTCCAATTATCTCCATTTGTGGATAAAGGCTCTCCCTGTGGTTCACTGGAGTTCCAAAGCCTTAGAAATGACTTTGAAACCTTTCCCAATCAGATACATGTACATTACCTTGTTTCTAATATGTTCTTGTATTTTTTTTAGCTTGTGGCATGATGTGTGGCTTTTTGATCTGTTTGCATTCTTCACTTTGTCAGACAGCTTCTATTTATGTGATTTCTTGATTCAACAGGTCTGGCAGAAATCAGGCCTGGGTGTGGCAAGTGAAATTTAAAGCGGAGGTCCACCCTAAAGTGGACCTTCCGCTCATTGGAATCCTCCCCCCCTTCGACGCCACAATTGGCACCTTTCAGGGGGGAGGGGGTGCAGGTACCTGTACAGTACAGGTATCTGCACCCACTTCTGGGATAGCTCTCTGCGGAAAGGGGCGTAGATCTACGACCCTTTCCGAAAGTCCCCCGCTGCCTGCTGGGAAACACACAGATCCCAGAGGCAGCGGGTCCATCCTTATTGCGCATCGCCACTCGCGCATACGCAGTAGGGAACCCGGGAAATTAAGCCGAAAGGCTCCACTTCCTGATTCCCATACCCAAGATGGCGGCGGCAGCACCCGAGAGACGATCGAGAGATCGGCTTCGGGTGCCGACATCGCAGGCGCGCTGGGCGGGTAAGTGTCCTTATTTTAAAAGTCAGAAGCTGCTGTATTTGTAGCTGCTGGCTTTTAAAAAAAAAAAAAAAAACGGCAGAACTCCCGGCGGACTCCCGCTTTAACTCAGCTTTCCAATAAATTGTGGTTAATCACAGTTCATTCATGATTGAGCATGGGAGGGGGCAATTATTTTTTCACATAGGGCCCGGCAAGTTTAAACAGCTTTTTTTCCCTTAATAAATGAAATAATAATTTTAAAACTTTATCTTGGATTTACACAGGTTATCTTTGTGTAATATTAAAATTTGTTTGATGATTTGAATCATTTAAGTGTGAGAAATATGTAAATATAAATAAAGAAATACAAAATATATATGAATATAAAATCTTTTCCTTCTGAGCACCAGATGTATCCAAATACAAAAAAGCTTTATAAATGATTTATCCAGCATATGGAAAAAGTATGGTGAAATGCATTTTTCATGGTGACCAATAGATCACGATTCTGAAGTCTTGGAATGACCCTCTTGGGCAAAGTTGCAGTGGTAGATTAAAACTCGCTAAGAACATATATACTGAGTAGAATTTTGTGCTTTCTCCCACAGAGCATAGTGCTTACAGAAATCTGCATGAAATTGCCAAGAAAAACGTATGAAAGCTGCATGAAATGTATCATTTTTATGAGTTTGACAGCAAAAATGCCTGTGTTTTTGCACTAACTGCCATAGACAAAGAAGAAATCGCTCTAAGTCATGCTACTCTGAAATTGAAGTCTTAGTAACAGTATTACTGTTCCATAGCAGGACACTTTGATATCAGCCATGCTGTCTGGAAGTTAGCTCCTATGTGGGGGCTTACATTGGCATGTATGTGTATACAGAGTAAAATTCTGTTAGATTATACATACTTGTAGCCTATATAAACTTTATACATCTGTATCTTTTATACATTATTATATCAGTAGCTTTTAGTATTAGAATCAGGACTACAGGCACTGCCTGAAGAGAGCATTACGTCCTACAACATAAGCCCCCCTAAGTTAAGAAACTACACTATATTGTCAAAAGTATTGGAATGCCTCCCTTTACACGCACATGAAGTTTTTCGGCATCCCAGTCTTCGTCCGTAGGGTTCAGTATTGAGTTGGCCCACCCTTTACAGCTATAACAGCTTCAACTCTGTCCACAGAAGGCTGTCCACAAGGTTTAGGAGTGTGTCTATGTGAATGTTTGACAATTCTTCCAGAAGCACATTTGTGAGGTCAGGCACTGATGTTGGATGAGAAAGCTTGGCTTTCAGTCTCCGCTCTAATTTATCCCAAAGGTGTTCTATTGGGTTGAGATTGGGACTCTGTGCAGGCCAGTCAAGTTCCTCCACTCCAAACTCACTCATCCATGTTTTTATGGACCTTACTTTGTGCAGTGGTGGGCAGTCATGTTTGAATAGCAAGTGTCCACCCCCAAACTGTTCCTACAAAGTTGGGAGCATGAAATTATTCAAAATGTCTTGACATGCTAAAGCCTTCACTAGAAATAAGGGGCCAAGCCCAATCCCTGAAAAACAACCCCACACCATAATCCCCCCCCCCGTCCACAAAGCAAGGTCCATAAAGACATGGATGATTGAGTCTAGAGTGGAGGAGCTTGTCTGGCCTGCACAGAGTCCTGACCTCAACCCGATAGAACACATTTGGGATGAATTACAGCGGAGACTGTGAGACAGGCCTTCTTGTCCACATCAGTGCCTGACCTCACAAATGCGCTTCTAGAAGAATGGTCAAACATTCCCATAGACACACTCCTAAACCTTGTGGACAGCCTTCCCAGAGGAGTTGAAGCTGTTATAGCTGCAAAGGGTGGCCAAACGCAATATTAAACCCTATGGACTAACACTGGGATACCATTACATTTCATTTTTGTGTAAAGGCAGGTGTCGCAATACTTTTGACAATATAGTGTATGTAACTTGTTTGATGGCCCAATGACATGCCATAAGACTACAGATTCTGTGTTTCTGTTCTCTCTCTTTTCATCTCCATAGCATAAGAGGATGGTGTTCTTTAGTTCAGCAGGGATGGACAAAGGCAGATTGCACTACTTAGGATTTCAGTGTAACAGAGGCAGTGTTGTCAGCCTCCTGTAGGAAGTTATGATCTCAACAGAATTCAGCATACTAGCTCATTAGCTCATTATGAATTACTTACCCATGAACAAATCCCCCGCAGCCTTCTTCGTCTCCCCTTCAGGCCGCCGACCTGTCGCCCGGGGCTTGCTTCCGGGTATCACAGCTCCGGCGTTGTGATTGGCTGGAGCCACACTGACGTCACTTCTGCACATGCGCGCAGGAGCCGCCATGAATGGCACAGTAAAACTGAAGCAACAGCATGCACTGCCATTGCTTCAGTTGGCTTAAGTGCACATGTGCCGCATGACGTCGGCACATGCAAATAAAGGGATATCTCCTAAACCGTGCAGGTTTAGGAGATATCCAGTGCAGCTACAATTAGGCTTGCCTGTAGTTTAAAGTGGTTGTAAAGGGTTTACAACCACTTTAAAAGTCAACACAGGTTCACTTTTCTTTTTCATTGGATTATAACATCTCTTACGGCAGTGTTTCTCAACTCCGGTCAACTCCGGTCCTCAAGGCGCATCAACAGGTCGCGTTTTCAGGTTTTCCATTATTTTTCACAGATGATTTGATCAGTTTCACTGCCTTAGCAATTGCCAATCCAGAAAACATGACCAGTTGGGGCGCCTTGAGGACTGGAGTTGAGAAACCCTGTCTTACGGAATTGGTCAAAGTCTGTCTATAGTCATACCCATATGACTGTGGGACAATGAAGTGTACTTCTGACCTGTGGCAAGAATACAAGAATTCAAATATAGTTTTTCAATGCAGTTCACAGCAACTGCACACAACACGGACACCAGAACTGATATTCTGTGCTATTGCAGGCAACGGCACAATTCAGACATCTGCAGTTGTATGCAGTAAGGAGTGATAGAGCGCACCCAAACTCCTGTATGCAGCCATGTGCTTTACACAGGGGCGAATCCAGAGTCTAGCCTTGGGAGGGGCACTGCCAGAAAATAAGGTGTTGCTTACGGAACTGAATTGTAATGTATAAAACCGTGTAATAGAGTGTACAGAGGTAAGTAGTATGTAAGGTAGTGTAAAGAGGTCAGTAGTAGGAAGGGTAGTGTACAGAGGTCAGTAGTATGTAGGGCAGTGTGCAGGGAACAGTAGGGCACACGCTGGGGGGGGGGGGGTCAGGAGGGCGTACACTGGGGAGAATCAGGAGGGCGTACACTGGGGGGAGATCAAGAGGGCATACACTGGGGGGGATCAGGAAGGCATACACTTGGGGGGGGGTCAGGAGGGCATACACTTGGGGGGGGGATCAGGAGGGTAGGCATACACTGGGAAGGTGGGGGATCAGGAGGGCATACACTGGGGGGGGGGGGGGAATCAGGAGGGCATACACCAAGTGGCAGTCATAATCTTTTAGGAGTTCAATTTCTCACTTGTCATAAAAAGATGAAGATCTCATTTGTCACCTAACAGCACCCTTTTGCTAAGCTGCAGTAACTCAGCATAGAGGTGCCTGTAAAGAAACCCACAATGTAGTGCTGGCAGCAGAGCTCACCTCCAGGAACTTTCAGATGGATCTCTCTGCTCAGCTGCTGCTGCCCACATCTCCCTCTTCCAGACGAGAAAAGGCACACCCCCATCCCGCCCACTCAAGCAACAGCCTGCAGGAGAGAGGCTGAAAAACTGCAGGGGGAGGTAGAGGGGGCGGAGAGTGCAGTCCCGAGGTTTCTGAACAGCAAATCATGCTTAGAATGGCTGCGAGTTGTCCAGCCCATCCACTGGCCGGGTAACTAGAGCAGATCTGGTTACCTGGGGCGCGCTCAGCCTCAGTCTTTAATATTTTCTCGGGGGTGCAATTGCCCTGTTGCCCCCCCCCCCCCGATCCGCCCCTGGCTTTACATAGAGTGCAATGACAGACACTCTTCTAAAGTACCTTACAACCACACTTCAAACACATTCAACCTGTTTTTGGATAAAGCCTCCTTACTCTAGTTTGAGTAATGCATAGTTTGTAAATGGCAAAATTTTTACTGCACAAAAAAGCACTTCCAGTAGAGATCTTGTTAATTACTGGACTTGTGCATTTTGGTGCATCTACACAAATTAAGCAATCACACTGAAATAAAGAGTAACCTGGTGGTCTGGGAAGTAGAGGGGGGTGCTAAAAACATGCAGCTGAACCCCAGTATTTTTGCCCCC
Organism: Lithobates pipiens; assembly: GCF_037356315.1. Classification (NCBI taxonomy): domain Eukaryota; kingdom Metazoa; phylum Chordata; class Amphibia; order Anura; family Ranidae; genus Lithobates; species Lithobates pipiens. Next base: position 140,811,841 of record NW_027507764.1, read on the forward strand.
TGATCACCCGCCGAATTTTAACATTACAGAATGGCAAGCTGTAGACATGCTGCGACCATGATGCTTTGCATTATGGCCGCAGCAATTTTAACAACCTGTCAAATCTGCCCATTAAGATTTATGGGACAGCATAGCAACTTCAAGCCAAATACTGCAGCACAGTCCTGCAATGTAAAATTGCCATGCAGCAATGAAAAAAAAGAAAAGACTGCCTGCCACCCACTGCCATACCGCCTTCTGAAAAGTGATCTGCCACTAATTGCTTTTCAGAGGCTGGTAATGCTTACCCTAACTGCACAAAATATATCATGCAGTCCAGCATCTGTATGAAAAGTTCCTAGCCTAAATGCTTCTCCGTCCCTTTAGAATTAATTAAATTTTTTTCGAAATGACAAAAAATGCATAATTCTGCAGTAATGCATGTTTTTGCTGCATATGTAAATGTGCATTGGCCCTTAGGGCCGTTTCCCACTGGTGCGATGTCTGAGATCGGATGTGATTCGCACCGCACTGCAGTGCAAATCACATGTGTTGTCTCTGCGATGCGATTTCAGCCATACAGATAGTATGGCTGAATTTGCATCGCATTCGGACCAAACTCACACAGGGCCCTTTTTTGGTCCACAGGAGAATTGGATCGCATGGATGTTCACACCCATGTGATCCAATTCCTGTCCGAATTTGCAATTTGCACTGTGATATGCAAACTGAGTTGGGGGTGTTATTAACTTTCAATTGACACTCCCAGCAGTTCGCATAGGGCAATGTGAACTGCCGCTGGGAACCATGCGATGCCGGAACTCGCAGTGAATTCGCAGGGTTCCCACATTGCTGCAGTGTGAACCGAACCTTGGTTCTCAGTTATACAGGATTAAAGTGATTGTGAAGGAAAGGTTTTTCTTGTACAAATACTATATTGTATTGGGTAGAAAATTTCCCATCACATACAGAAATGTATACAAAGAACAGAGACTAAAAATCTCCACACAAGCAGAATCACAATAATGTTAAAATCCCTCTGAGGGGAGTAGGCGGAAATTCGTTTTTTTTTTTTTTAACGCAAACATGTCATACCTACCTGCTTTGTGAATGGTCCCAATCCTCCTCTTCTTGGGTCCCCTACCAGAGCTCCTGGCTCCTTCTCCCTTCTGAGTGCCCCTATAGCAAGCCGCTTGCAATGTGAGCACTTGTGCAAACTCGATCCTGAGCCGGGCTCTGTGTGTGCATTCAGGGCTTCTAATAAGGCAGTACAGCCAACCCTCCTGTACCAGGCCCAGGCCCCATCAGTTCAAAAGGGGGGCCCAGGCACATGCCGAGCAGGAGGTTTGGTTCTATTGCCTTAATGTACACACTTGTGACTCTTGTAGATCGCCATACAGCGCTGCCGGCTTGTACTCTTACTTCCTCCAGCTGCGCTGCCAGGTAATCGGTTCTTGGATCTGTGCTCCATCCCCCCACTGACCAGGCCCCTCAGAGTGTCTCCCCTACTCCTGCAGCACTGCCAGTTTCCCTCCTCTCCTCTCTAATCAGCAGCTGCTTTGGACACACAAGGATTCTTTCAGGATGGAGAGTGGGGTGTTCAGTTTGTGAATGAACAGGAAGCCTCAGAGAACTTCCCATTCGTTCATCTGTGCAGCTGAGGCTGCAGATAAAGGGACCGATGCATCTATGCAATTGCTCTAGAGCTTAGTAAATGAGCAGAAGTTATGCTGACTTCCATCATCCAATCAGGTTTTTTTTTTCCTTGCACGTGATTGGGTATTTTTTGCAAAGTGAAGCTTTACCTTATTTACTAAGCTCTGGAGCAGCTGCACTTTGCAAAGTACACAGTCTATGGGGGTTATTTACGAAAGGCAAATCCACTTTGCACTGCAGGTGCACTTGGAAGTGCAGTCGCTCTAAATATAAGGGAGAGATCTGAAATGAGTGGAAGCTCTGCTGATTTTATCATCCAATCATGTGCAAGCTAAAATGCTGTTTTTTTATTTTCCTTTCAGTGCAACGTGGATTTGCCTTTCGTAAATAACCCCCTATACTCCTTAAGTACAGTAAATCAACCTCTATGTCCTCATTCCCTTTCTCTTTCTCAAATGTAAGTCATCATGGGTTTGATTTACTAAAACTGGAGATTGCAAAACCTGGTGCAGCTGTGCATGGTAGCCAATCAGCTAACTTCAACTTGTTCAACTAAGCTTTGACAATAAAACCTGGAAGCTGATTGGTTTCTATGCAGATCTGCTCCAGATTTTGCACTCTCCAGTTTTTTTTATAAAGCAAACCTTATGAGTCTTTTTAGACCCCTGCTATATAACCAATGGCCCCCCAACAGGGCAGTTAAAAAAATGTAAAATAAAAATAAATACATACATTGCATACTGCACCTTCGCAGAGAGGCTGTACGGGGCCCCATGATTTCTAAACAGCCCGGTGTGCATTGACTTATACAATGCAGCTTGGCCCCGCTCACCGACTTCCTCCTCACAGACTGTGATTGACAGCAGCAAGAGCCATTGGCATTACATGTGTTTAGGCACGTTCAGAACTTTTTCTGCTCCTCTTTTCCTCTCCTAATCATGCTTTTTATTAATTTTTTTCATTTTATCCCGTAAATGCCTATGAACCATAGGCTAAAATAGAAGGGCATTTACAGGCTGGAAAAATATGCCAAATGTCTGTAAAAGAGGCCTTTTTGCAAGTCCTGCATGCACGAAGCCTAAGTTATACTTTAAAGGGGTTGTAAAGGTTTATGTTTTTTCACATTAATGCATCCTATGCACTAAGGTGAAAAAACACCTGCCAGTGAACATTTTTCATTCAGCATTTTTTTTTCTAGCTTTTTTTGAGCTTATGAAAAGCGATAGTGTGCATGGAGCCTCAGACGTTTTGTACTGCAGCCAGTAAACTCCCCAGCATGTTATTCTATGTGTCCATGCATATGAGCATTCTTGGGCAGGGTTGTTTTCTGTCTGTAAAAAAAAAAGAACTAGTAAATTTTAAGAGGAGTTTTTCAGCTGTAAAAACGCTCTAAAGCCGCATACACACGATCGGATTTTCCGACGGGAAATGTGTGATGACAGGCTGTTGGTGGAAAATCCAAATGTTTGTACACTTCATCGGACAATTGTCGGATTTTCCGCGGACAAATGTTGGATGGCAGGCTTTAAAATTTTCTGCGGACAAATATCTATTGTCAGATTTTCCGAGCGTGTGTCCATCGGACAAAAGTCAAAAGTACAAACACGCATTCTCGGAAGCAAGGACGAGCCAATAGCGGTCGGTCTTTTAAACTAGCGTTCGTAATGGAGAATTAACATCTGTGATGTGGCAAATTACCAAATCTTGAAATGCAGCGCACAATTCTCTTCTTTAATGGGATAATAATGAAGCTGCTTTGCTGGTTATACTGATGGAGTTATTGCAAATACATTTTCAAATGCTTTTTTTTATAGTGATATCAAGAAAAATATTATTATGGTTGTTATTTATTTATTTTTTGTTTGTGCAATTTACCACAACACCATCATCCTCTATTTTGTAAGATCAAAGATACAACTATGTTGGTGTTCCTTGTCAATTTTTAATTGTATTGTTTTTAAATGTAACTGCCTACTCCCAAACTGTCATTTGAAGTAAAACACATAGCCAAGTATTATTCTACACAATTTATTTTATTGTGCATTAAAAAAAGAAAAGAAATAAAATTAGACATACTATCTGCCAATAGAACTTAACCAAAAAGTGCATTCTATGCATCCAAAAATATAGAAAATATACCAAATCAAGTCATTATTCCACTAAAAAATAAAATAAAAGCCTCATGCATGTGTCCTGCTTCTTAATATAGGAGGTCAACAATGCCAAGAGTTGGTGAAAGCAGGGGTCAGTCATCTAGAGATAATTCAGAAAAACATCTGGGTTATTCTCCTGGAGCTCCCACAGTAAAGGCATATGACTTAATTGGCCACGATTAATAAAGCAACCAATTTTTGGTCCAAGAAATCCTCCTCTTCCTGTTCCTGGACTGGACTTGGGACAAAGCAATAACTCCAAGACCAATAATAAATAACATGTTATCTCCTCTGATTCCGCAACATGGCTGTTCAGAAATGAACTGAAAAACACTAAATCAAAAAAAGTGCGAAATGAAAAGTGCAAATCAGTGCTCACCAAACTTCTACTAACATGAAATTAGCAGAAGGAGCCCAAAGGGTGGCGCTAAAGAGCTGAAAAATAGGTAGTATATCACTACGTTCGTGTTTGTTGGCCGAAAATTCCTTGCCGCTTGTATTCAAGACAAGTTCCTGGCCAGCGCCCTTTGGACAAAAGTCCGAGGTTTTGCCGGCAGAAAATCCGATTGTGTGTACGAGGCTTAAGGCTCCATGCACACTAGTGTTTTTCATAAGCTCAAACAAAAGCTAGAAAAAAATGCTGGATGAAAAATGATGATAATAGCATTATTGTCCCAGCTTCTAGTAGAATTTTAGTAGCGTTTAGAATCTTGTAGGAGCAGTTAAGAGTATTAGCATTTTTGCAGTAGATGAGAAGCAGTTAGGAGCATTTAGAAGTGGTTAGGAGCTATCAGTGTTTTTTTTCTGCTAGAAAAACACTCCAAGAAACTCTACAAAAGCAAGTTATTTTCTGTTCCCAGACACTGAAACTCAAAAAATGCTAATAGCCTAATGTAGTGTGCATGGACACATAGGATAACATTATTAACAGTTTCTAGGAGCTTAAGGCTTAATGTACACGGGATGTTTTTACAACCTCCCCTTAATGATTTATCTTGACAGATAGTAACCCGCGTTTAAAACATCCGTTTTGTCACGTTTACATGCAGCATTTGAAAAAAAAATGTTGTTTTTAATTTTTTTTTCAACATAGCCAAAAACGAAAAAAAAAACATCTGTAAACGAAATACGAGTTACCGCGTTTAGCTGTGTTTATAAGCGTTTGGCGCTTGAAATGCCTCTAAACTCAGCGTCTGAACTCATTTTTTTGCTTTCCAAAAAAGGTCTCTAAACTCAACTGCCTAAAAACAACATTAAACGAACCTGTGTACATGTACACATAAGATAACATTGGATGAGTTCAGGGCCAGCTGAAAAAAAGCATCCAACTGCCTCTGAATGTAAATGTGGTGTTCCGTCCAACAAAAAAAAATGTAAAAGCCAGTGGCTACACATACTGCAGCTGCTGGCTTTTAATAATAGGACACTTATGCCGCGTACACACGGCCGGAATTTCTGATGGAAACAGTCCGATGGGAGCTTTTCATCGGATTTTCCGACCGTGTGTATGCCCATCGGTCTTTTTCTGTCTGCATTTCCGACGGTCTTTAGATTGAGAGCCTGTTCTTAATTTTTCAGACGGAAAACCTTTCTATTCGATTTTTCGATCGTGTGTATGCAATTCCGAAATGCAAAACTCTGACGCATTCTCGGAAACAATTCAACGCATGCTCGGAAGCATTAAACTTCCCTTTTATAGTGCCGTTGAACGTGTTGTATGTCGCGGTGTTATTGACCGTCGGAATTTGGTGTGACCGTGTGTAGGCAAGACAGTTTGAGCGAAATTCTGTCGAAATTCCGACGGGAAAACCATCAGAGCTTTTTCCGACGAGAATCCCGATTGTGTGTACACGGCATTACCTGTCCTAAAGTCCAGCGATGTCGGCACCACAGATGATGTTTTCATCAGCTATGGGGTGCTGGTGCTGCCATTGCGGGTAAGGGTACCTGGCAGTGTAGCCTTATGGCTTCACGCCAGGGACCCTACTGCGCATGCTCGAGGCCCCACTCCTCTCTCCTACTGGCCTGGCGACAGGGAGAGGAGGAGGGAGGAGGAGGGAGCCATGGCCCGGATTCTCGGAAGTGGCAACAGTATACCTGCCAAAGACAGGCATTCTGTCCCAATTGTGGCACCGGAGGGGGAGAGGAGACAAATGAGCGGAAGTTCTACTTTTGGGTGCTATTGTGCATGGAGCCTAACTCTGATAAAAGCTTTAAAACGCTGAAAAAATGCTCAAAAACGCTGAAAAAGCCATAAGCTTTTGTAGCTGTATAGTTTTGCTAAAAAAAATCTAAAAATTGCTACAACTGAAAAATACTAAACAACGCTACTGAAAAAAATGCTGAAAAGCTCATGGGACAGTACAGAGTAGCTAATAATAAATAAATGAAACTGACACACAGTATATTTGGTCATAAATGGCCACGGTGTTTATTCAAGGGGTAACCCAAATTAGCTACATTCACATTAACTAAAAAATCAGCTTTCAGCATAGAATTAAATTTCAAAATTAACAAAATGATCCAATACCAGATCTCAATCACCATGTCCTTCCAGACTTATACTGGAAGACGAACCCCCACTGAATATCACCGTGACTAAACAATCATAAAATAGGGAGGGGGGGTGGGAGCGCAAACTGGTCCTCTTCAGGTGGCTGTGAAGCTGAGGTAGCGTCCGGCTTATATAAGCAGTCATAGGAGCGAAGAAACAGCCCGCCAAATTCCTCCAATGACGGCTTGTTGCTAAGGGATATTGCACCAATAGCCCTGCTGAGAGAAAGGAGAGAAAATGCACAGGCAAAGAGCCCTCTGCCCTGTCCCATGCGGGCCCCCGGTTAATGCCGGGGACCGAACATGGGACAGTACAGAGTAGCTAATAATAAATAAATGAAACTGACACACAGTATATTTGGTCATAAATGGCCACGGTGTTTATTCAAGGGGTAACCCAAATTAGCTACATTCACATTAACTAAAAAATCAGCTTTCAGCATAGAATTAAATTTCAAAATTAACAAAATGATCCAATACCAGATCTCAATCACCATGTCCTTCCAGACTTATACTGGAAGACGAACCCCACCGGCCGAAGCCAATTGTGAAACAAAATGCTGAGGCCCCCCCAACACCGTGGCTTTCTCTATCATATTCTGCAAACCTACATTGAAAATGTCCAGACCTATGTCCGACAAATGTACCAAGTCTGATCTATAGAGACCTGAGATAAAACCTTCCAACTCAACGTGGCGATAGGATAAGTTATTGGAAGAAACCAAAAAATTATGAATGGTCCTATTTAAGCGTCTACGAATCTTGTCTAGATAAAATAAATTGCTAGAGGGGGACCAAAGTAACCTAGGAATCATCTCAGAAAAAGCGATAATTGCGGATGGAAAAAGGACCTTAAACGAAAAGAGATCCTGTTTCATCTCACATAAAAGATTCCAAGTTTTAACTTTACCAATATCATTTGCCCCAGCGTGGATTATTAATAGATCCGGGCTGGGCCAAACATTATTTAAATAAATTAATTCATTTCTTACATCTTTCCAACGTAACCCCCTAACACCATGCCAAAAGATTTGCAAAGCATGAACCTTAAAACCCAAAGTCTTTTCGAAATTCCGTGCTTCGGCTCTTTTGTAGGCCCAATGAATAAATGAATGGCCTATAATCCAGACCTTGAACCTAGGAAAATCTGAAAAGAAACTTAATTAGTAACTAACTCAGGTCGAATGTAAGACTTATATCTAACACTGTCCCAACGACCCAACCTCTGAACCTCCTCAGAAGAAAAACCCATAGAGTTAGCAGCAGTGGCAGCCCCTATTCTGAAGGAGTGAGATGAGAAATAAAAGCCCGACAAACCAAGGGTTTTTAGACAAGAAGAAAGGACAGAAGAAAATTGATAACGAGTAAGAGGAGACAGGTCATTGTGAATAAAGAATGACCCGTGAAAGAAAGGTCTAAAGGCGATAAAATTTAAATTATTTTGGACCGGGCAGATAGGAATATACCCTGCCCGACCCAACTTAATCATGCGTCCCTTACCAACCTGATCGGTTTTTGATCTTCTGATGCATATAGTGATAGAATCTGAAGAAACAAACACATCACTATCTAACAGGATAGCGCATGAAGACTTATTTGAGGCGGAAAACTCACCCACCCGTAAAGCGCCAAAAAATGCCAAAGAAAAAGCTGCGTTAAATAATAAAATTTCATAAGGGGAATAGCATACTGAAGGCAAAGTCTGAATTAATTTAACCAAAAGATCAATAGAAATGGGTCTCCTACCATCTCTAACCAAATGGGAACGCCTAAAACCTTTCAATACCTGACGTACTGTATAGAAAGAAGACAAGGCCGGAAGGTCAAAAAATTTTAGAAAGAAGGAAACCCCGGCCAAAATTTTATGTATAGAAGCTGCACTAAGGTTAGAATGGATTAAAAAAGTAACAAAAGACAGAGCTGTGTAAGCATTACAACTGGCAATACTTAAATTGTATGTAGAGCAGAAACTATCCCATCTCGACCATGCTCGCAGATAGTCCTCCCATGTTCTCAGTGAAACGGAGTTCTTTAAATTGGCGGAGATTAATCCCAAATCAAGCCCCAGAGGAATTCCGGGCATTGGGAGCCAATTGGGTCTGCCTCCGGAGCCAATTCGTGGAACCTGGAAAACTGAAGACGAGATAACGAGTCTGCAATGCTATTGCTTACACCTGGTAAATGTTTAGCCTTAAGCCAAATATTATATTTCATACAATGGAGAACTAAGAAACGAAGCAATTTGATTACAAAATCAGACTTAGAAGATAAACAATTAATCGCGAATAGGACACCTTTATTATCCGTGTGAATTAAAACTCTCCGATTTTTAAACAAATCACACCAAATAACTACCGCCACCACTACTGGGAATAATTCTAACAAGACTAGGTTACGCGCAATCTCAGGAATCCTCCAAGATGTGTGCCACTTTGAAGCACACCAATGACCTGCCAGGAAGGCACCAAAGCCTATAGAACCTGAAGCGTCGGTAAAAAGGCCTAGTTCAAAATCGTCTATAAATTCTTTCTGCCATACCGTTGATCCATTAAAACCTAACAAGAACTCATCCCATACCTTTAAATCATCTTTAATGGCTTTTGACATGGTAACATGAGAAAAAGGATTTTTTAAATCCTTTGTAGCCCTAGCAAAACGGCGAGAAAAAATCCTAGCTACCGGAATTACTCTTGCAGCGAAAGCAAACAAGCCTAATAGAGATTGGACATCTTTAAGCAGAACTCTCCGTCTAGATATAAAAGAGGATATTAGCGACCTAATCTTGAAAAGCTTTGATGGAGGCAATCTGAATTCCATGGCATTTGAATCAATGACAATGCCCAAAAATTCCAGACTAGTAGATGGAAACACTGTCTTCTCCTGGGCAAGGGGAATGCCAAAATTTTCACAAATATCAAAGAAGGCTGACAAAGAATCAGAGCAAACAGAACATTCAGGTGGACCTATGAAAAGAAAATCATCTAGATAATGAATATAACCAACACCGGGATGCACCACAGACACTACCCATTGAAGAAAAGAAGAAAAAGCCTCAAAGTAAAAACAAGATAAGGAGAAGCCCATTGGCATACATTTATCAAAATAAAAATATCCGTTAAAATGAAAACCTAGAGAACTAAAGCCTTGCGGGTGTACTGGAAGTAAACGAAATGCAGACTTAATATCCGCCTTGGCCATTAATGAATTCCTTCCAAAATGCTCAAGGAGAACCAAAGCCTCATCGAAAGAAGCATACGTAACTGAAGCATCGAAATCAGCAACCTCATCATTAAGAGACTCGCCAGCAGGGTATGACAAATGATGTATTAGGCGAAAAGAGCCTGGCTCTTTTTTGGGAACTACGCCCAATGGAGAAATTCTGAAGTTGGAGAAAGGGGGTGAGAAGAACGGACCCGCAATCCTGCCCTCTGTTAGTTCTTTCTCAATTTTAACCCTAACAACCTCTGGGTGTGAAAAGACCGAACGCAAATTGTCCACTAACTTACAACCAGACCCAGAAAAACCAGGGACTAAAAAACCATGCTTGAAGCCGTTATAAAGCAGCTCCGCCATCCTGGTGTTTGGATACATTTCTAGCCAAGGAAGCATGTTTGACAATTTCACAGTTGTCTGTGCCTTTTGAAAACCCATCCCTGGATTGAGGCTGACCTGACATGGCAGAGGCCTTTCGATAACATCTACAAGCCGGGTGTGACCCTGTACAATATGAACACTCGTGCTTGTATCTACAGTTGGCCAGAAATCTGCATTGTCCTTCATTGAATGCAAAGCAGAAACCTTTGCGAAATGAATTATTAGTAGAGTTGGGTGCTTTGAATTGCACCTGCGGTTTTGGAGGCAACATCAGATTTAACCAAAGGCCAACGTCTTTCACACCCCAACGTAGGGAAGGGTGTACCGCCAGCTTCTGCCTGAAATTCTCATCATAATGAAACCATGAAATACCCCCGAAATGCCTAAAGGCCTCGGCAACAATGTCTAGATGTTGAAATAGCCCAGAACATTTCTCTGGAAATTTTTCACCCATAACTGAAGCGAAAATACAGAATGCTTGAAGCCAATTCTGGAATGTTCTAGGTACTGCTCTCCTTCTATCTTCTTCTGAACGCTCCTCTGATTTCTTATCTAATTTAGAAAGAAATTCTTTAGAAGAAGGCAGGAGGGATAATAAATCAACAAATTCTCCTCTCCAAATTTTCTCCTTAACTGAGGAAGACAAGTGGAAACCTAACGGGGAGATTTCGCACGGAAGCGCCTCTTTCATACAAGCTTCTGCTACTTGACAAGGTGTATTATTACAAGAACTAGGCTGTAAAAGACCACCAGTATTCACTAAAATGCTCTGAGTTCTTAAAGGGTTAAACTGTTTTTCCATAGGAATAGTAACATTACCCTGCGAACGCATAGCGTTCCAGACAGGGCCAACCTTTAAAGCATCCGCAGTGACTGACTGCTGCAATCCAGTACCATCTTGATAAGCACCAATATTTTGTGCACCTGAAGCAAGCAAAGGCTGCACATCTTCCCTTACACCAATAGGGGGAGCAGTACTGATATTCAAATGATTAACAGGATTTTGTAATATCGCTCCAGAATACTGAGCACCTGACACTGCACCAGAATACTGTGCACCTGGCTGCAAATTATAGGAAAAAGTACCAGAAGACTGTACACCTGACAAAGTATTAATAGGAGCACCAGCAGGCTGTGTCTCCTGAGCTGCACCAAATAAATGTGCCCCTTGTAAGGTACCAGAAGGCAGTGCCTCCTGTACAGGGATAGTTGTTTGAACTGAAACATTGTTTAATTGCTGTCTATTCTGAAAAGAACTGCCAGCGCTTGCAAACAGAGCCCTGGCAATGAGAGAGGGAGAGGGAGATCCTTGTTCCCCTTCTGACAGGCTAGTAAAAGCATTTGCTAAAGAATTAAGGATAACAATTAAGTCAGGTAAAGAAGAAACAGGATTCTCACCAGGCGGGATATCTGACACAGCATTCTGTCCCAAAGGAGCTGCAGCGCTGGTTTCTGGAATGGAGGATGAGGAGGATAAAGTTGCAGCATCTTTAAGATACCTGGAACGAGAAGTAGAAGTGAAAGAATCTTCCTTAGAATAAGGAACAGCAGGGGCTGCCGACTTTTTCTGCTTCTTTCCTTTTCCTACAGGTGTGCGGGAGTTGCCAGCTGAAGGAGAATTCCTGTGTTCCTCCATAATGTTCGGCATGGGCGTCAGACAGGCAGGGAGAGAAGAAAAAGCAGGAGGGTCTTCAGCTAAGCAGTGCCTCAGCCACTCCTCACCGCCCGAGCTTTCTGCTTTTTCCAGAAGCTGACGAAGGAGAGACTCCATTCTAACTGTACACCTGAGCGCAAACTGGTCCTCTTCAGGTGGCTGTGAAGCTGAGGTAGCGTCCGGCTTATATAAGCAGTCATAGGAGCGAAGAAACAGCCCGCCAAATTCCTCCAATGACGGCTTGTTGCTAAGGGATATTGCACCAATAGCCCTGCTGAGAGAAAGGAGAGAAAATGCACAGGCAAAGAGCCCTCTGCCCTGTCCCATGCGGGCCCCCGGTTAATGCCGGGGACCGAACATTCTGCAGCTACAGCTTTCTACAGCTAATGCTATTGGCTTTTTTATAATGTCCAGTGTGCATGAGGCCTAAAGCAACACATGTTAGCACACAACACAATGTGCATTATTGATCCACAATGGATTGCAAAAACATAAATCCAGCCTCTTATATTTATAGCCCAGGACAAGCTTGAAGTATCACTTTTAAATGAATTGTTTGCCATGATTTGTTTACCTAAAGAATTTGAACAATGTATCAATGCATCTGTGTGTGTATATATGTGAATCTCTGGTTTATGTGCATTACTAATTGTTTATGTTTAGTCTCCAGCTTGTGACCTCTGCATTAGGCCAGCATCAGGTGAATATGTCCCATTGTGAATACATCCTGATAGATTTTTTGTTAATTTAACTGGGAGCTGGGATCGTAGATATTGAAAGATTAACAGGCTGATGAGGGAGCTGCCTTTAGTTTGCTCTTTAAATGATAGGCGGTGATGAAGAACACATGTGCTATGAAATCTCCAGCAAAACCACTGTTTACTAAGATCTATAGATGTCAATATCTTTCAGCAAGTGGCTGAGGCCAAAGGGGCACGTGAAGTGGACTAGGCCAGGGCGAAACCTCCCCTCTGATGTAATGTTTCCTGCAAAGTGTCTGTCACTGACAGAAATAATTCAATTTCACCAATCAGTCTGCTGAAAGAAAGAGGGGAAAAGGCTGTCTGAGCACACCCGGCTCCTGGTAGCCATGAAATCCAGGCTTGGCAAGTCCTCTTAATGGCCATTCAAGCCGCATAACATTTCTGGATGTTGTGACCTAGAAGAAAAAAAAAGCTCCAGTAAAAAATGCTGCATTTTTATAACAATGAGCTGCTGATTTGGTCATAAAAATAACTTCACTGCATCACGCTGACTTACAAAAAAAGCATAGCAATTCACCAAAAGAAAAATGTGGCCACTAAAATAAATGGGAGCACATAGAAAGAAAAATTCAAAGCTTTATGTGTTTCCCAACAGAACCAAAGAACCTAACGATAGATTATTTCTAGGAAACCGGCTGTAGGTATTCTAAAATGGTTGGATTTTTTGTTTTTTAATCTGTAAAAGCTCTTTTTCCAAACCAATTCTTCTATTCTTCATGGATTCCCGTGGAAAAATATGGATAGTTGAGTTCCAACAAGTCTAGAGTCAAGATATATGTTTATTGGACACTAGCGGTTAGTCCTTTTTCCCCTGTCCTCAGTTCAAATCCCAACCAGGTTGTTTAATTGCATGGAGTTTGGACAATGTTCCTGTGCTTGTATAAGTTTCCTCCAACACTCCAACCACATGCTGGTAGGCTATTTGGTTCCTGTGTAAAGCCATACATGGATTGAAATTCATCTGGTTCGGCAGGGACTGGCTGAATTTGGATCCATGTATGGGTAATATGGTTGTACAGTCGATTTATCAATTGACTTCTGTACAACTGTCCTATCACTATTTATCTGTTTAATCAGCACTGCAAGCCATAGCCAGCAGCACTGACTGGGGTATTCTGGTGGTGGGGAAACTTCCCTGTCAACAGACTACAATAGCTCATTGGTCTACCTCCAATGGGGGAATTGGATGAGTTTTTTAGTTCAACCTGCTAGTTAAACGAAAAAAACATGTATGTATGAGTCATGTATGGGCTGCCTAAATTGGCCTTAGTGTATGTGTGAGATAGGGACCTTAATTTCACTCCAAATATGGCTGGTCCCGCTTGACATCCAACTATTGACTTCTGTCGAATGGGACTGTTAAAAAACTTTCATTTTATCAGTGACTGTAGCTCTGAACAGTGTATTCTGACAGCGGAGGAGTGCCTGATGTCAGAAAATAATGGCACAACAGGGAAGATTCCTCCATCTACCATGCTTGTATGGATGGGAAAATCCTGTTGTTTTGGCCATTCCCCAAGGTTCTGTTCTTGGACCTCTCCTATGCTCAAGCTACACCTCCTCCCTGGGTTAGCTGATTGCCTCTCATGGCTTTCTCTCTACCCCTCAGCTCACTCCATCAGTCTACCCTCTATCACTAATTTAATAACTAAATACATATCAGCATGGATGTCACACCATTTCCTCAAACTCAATCTATCCAAAACCAAGCTCATAATATTTCCTCCCCCATGTGCCTCTTCCCCGGATTTCTCTGTCAAAATCAACAGCTCAACTATAAACCTATCCCCGCACTCCAAGATTCTAGGTGTAATCCTGCACTCTGAACTATCTTTTCGGCCCCACATCAATTCACTGTCACTGTCCAAAGCTTGCTGCCTCAACCGCCGCAACATCTCCAAGATACACCCCATCCTAACCAATGCCACCCCATAGCTTCTAATTCACTCCCTGGTCATCTCCCGCCTCGACTGCTGCAACTCCCTCCTCATTGGCTTACCCTTACATAGGCTATCCCCCCATCATTCCACCATGAATGCTGCAGCCAGGCTCCTCCACCGTACAAATTGCTTAGTGTCTGCCACCCCTCTCTGCCAATCCCTCCATTGCCACTCACCAAATGAATAAATTTCCAGATACTAACAACAACTTGCAAAGCCATCCACAACTCTGCCCCAGCTACATCACTAGTCTCAAAAAAAACAACCAAATTGTTCTCTTCATTTCTCCCAAGACCTCCTGCTCTTTTGTTTCCTTGTAACCTCCTCCCATGCTCGCCTCCAGAACTTCCCCAGAGCCTCTCCCATCCTCTGGAACTCCCTACCCCAATCTGTCTGACTATCTCCTACTCTGTCCACTTTCAAACACGATCCCTGAAAACTCATATCTTCAGAGAAGCCTATTCGGCCCCCACCTAACAACTGTACTTTCATTTTCTCCATCAGCCCATCCCCCACAGTTAGTACCTTTTGTATCTCTTGACCCCCCTCTTAGATTGTAAGCTCTAACAAGCAGGGTTCTCTAATTCCTACTGTAATAAACGGTATTGTAATTGTACTATCTGCCCTTATGTTGTAAAGCACTGCATAAACTATCAGTGCTATATAAATCCTGTATAATAAGAATAATAAAAAATGATGAAGGTATTACATAACTTTTTATTTAGCAATTTCAGGAGAATTCTTAAGTCATGTGAATATTCAGGTAAATGCGACCTATTTACAAGTTATTACTGGTGAGCACACCCATTGTATCAGGCATGCTCTTCTGCACGTTCTGTAATGACAAGGTATTACATTGAAAGTGAAAATATAGGCAACCTTGAATATTATTATTATTATTATTCAGGATTTATATAGCGCCAACAGTTTGCGCAGCGCTTTACAATATGAGGGCAGACAGTACACTTACAATACAAATCAATACAGGAGGGATCAGAGGGCCCTGCTCGTTAGAGCTTACAATCTAGAAGGGAGGGTCAAGTTGAAACAAAAAGGTAATAACTGTGGGGGATGAGCTGATGGAGAAAATGAAAATACAATTAGGTGTGGGTGGGGTAGGCTTCTCTGAAGAGAAGTGTTTTCAGGGATCGTCTAAAAGCTAATAAAGTAGGAGATAAGCGGACAGATTGGGGTAAGGCATTCCATAGGATTGGGGAGGCTTTGGAAAAGTCCTGGAGGCGAGTATGGGAGGAGGTGATGAGGGAGCTAGAGAGCAGGAGGTCTTGAGAGGAACGAAGAGGACGAGAAGGTTGGTATTTAGAGACTAAGCTAGTGATGTAGCTGGGGGCAGAGTTGTGGATGGCTTTGTATGTAATTGTTAGTATTTTGAATTTAATTCTTTGGTTGAGCGGAAGCCAGTGGAGGGATTGACAGAGAGGAGTAGCAGACACCGAGCGATTGGTAAGGTGGATGAGTCTGGCAGCGGCATTCATAATGGATTGAAGAGGTGATAGACTATGTAGAGGTAAGCCAATGAGAAGGGAGTTGCAGTAGTCAAGGCGAGAGATGACAAGCGAGTGAATTAAGAGCTTTGTTGTCTCATTGGTTAGAAAGGGGCGTATTTTGGCAATGTTGCGGAGGTTGAGGCGGCAGGATTTGGACAGTGATTGGATGTGTTGCTTGAAGGAGAGTTCAGAGTCCAGGACTACACCTAGAACCTTGGCATGAGGGGATGGGCTTATGGTTGTGGCATCAATTTTGACAGTGAGATTAGGGGAAGGGGCATATGGGGGAGGAAAAATTATAAGTTCGGTTTTGGATAGATTGATTTTGAGGAAGTGGTGTGACATCCAGACTGATATATCTGATAGTAAATTAGTGATACGTGAGGAGACAGAGGGAGTGAGCTGAGGGGTAGAGAAATAGATTTGGGTGTCGTCAGCATAGAGGTGGTATTGGAAGCCGTGGGAGGCTAACAGTTGACCCAGGGAGGAGGTATAGATTGAAAATAGGAGTGGTCCAAGTACAGAACCTTGGGGGACCCTAACAGAGAAGGGAAGAGGGGAGGAGGAAGTAGAGTTGTAAGAAACGCTAAAGGTGCGGTTGGATAAGTAGGAAGAGAACCATCGTAGAGTACGGTCACGGAGACCAAAGGTGTGGAGTTTTTTGAGAAGGAGGGGGTGGTCAACCGTATCAAAGGCAGCAGAGAGGTCCAGGAGGAGGAGTACAGAATAATGTCGTTTGGTTTTGGCTGTTAGTAGATTGTTTGTTAGTTTTAGGAGAGCAGTTTCTGTGGAGTGTTGAGGACGAAATCCAGACTGAAGGGGATCAAGAAGGCTATTATCAGCAAGGTGGTCACTCAGTCGGTTGTAAACCAGACGTTCGAGTAGTTTGGATAAAAAGGGGAGCAAGGAGATGGGGCGTAGGTTGTTTGGATTGGATGGGTCCAGTGAGGGTTTTTTGAGTATGGGTTTGACAAGTGCATGTTTTAGAGAGTTGGGGAAGATGCCAGAAGAGAGGGAGAGATTGAAGATGTGAGTTAGAGAGTGTAGCATAGAGTCAGAGGGTGAACGCAGCATTTGTGAGGGAACAGGATCCAGAGGGCAGGTGGTAAGGTGGACATTACCAAGTAGTTTAGCAACTTCGTCTATAGTGGTGGGGTTGAAAGAGGGAAGTAATGATTGTGCCTGTGGGCATGATGTGTAAAGCGTGGAGGGTATCAGAACAGTAGAAATCTCCACCCGAATTGTATCAATCTTCTGTTTGAAGTGGTTAGCAATCTCCTGGGCAGTGAGTGAGTTGGCGGGTGGAGGCGGTGGAGGACGAAGTAGAGAGTTGAAAGTAGAGAAGAGTTGTCGGGGACGGGATGATAGGTTGCTGATGAGAGTGATAAAATAGTTCTGCTTGGCAGAGAGGAGGCTAGAATTGTAATTTTGGAGGGCAGATTTATATTGGTTGAAATCGCTCTGAGACTTGGTCTTGCGCCACAGGCGCTCATGAGCACGACTAAGTTTTTTCAGACTTCTAGTGGCATCTGTTTGCCAAGGTTGAAGGGGTCGGGGCTTGATTCTGTGTGTGGAGAGGGGGGCCAGTGAGTCCAGAGAGGCCAGAAGTGAAGTGTTGTAGACAGAAGTGGCTAGGTTGGTGCAGGATAGGGGTGAGATTTTGTCGTAGAGGTTGTCAATAGCAGAGTAGAGAAGAGAAGGCTTGAGATGACGTAGGTTTCTGCGGGTAACTTTAATGCGGTTGGAGGGAGAGGAGGTGAAGGAGAGGGAGAGGGTGAAATTAATAAGGTGGTGATCAGAGAGAGGGAATGGATAGTTAGAGAGGTTGCATGGAGTGCAAAGGTGAGAGAAAACGAGGTCAAGGATATTGCCTTCGGAGTGAGTAGGATCATGTATCCACTGTTTCAGGTCAAAGTGAATATACTGTATATTGCAGTGCAAGGTCCCATTTCTTCCTGATACTCTCTGTGGCTGACATCATACAACCCCTTACTGCCAGTTATTACATATTACCTATTATTTATACCTTAAAAAGCCTTTCTGATACAGGAATTTAGTATGCTGTACTTCTTTACCTGCAATATTTTGCAGTAATTTTATTTCTATACACTGCACTGATGATGGCCAAAAAGTCTGAACCAGCTGTATGCTTGGAATAAATTACTCTATATAAGTGGTTGTCAACTTATGAGCTATGTTATGCTATGTTGTTCTGGGTTGGCTGGAGGGAACCAGCTTGAAGCTCAACCCTAGGCATGTGACGTCACTGGGGTAAAGAGAGAACCACAATGCGTTTCAGAGAATGCGCAAAGCTCGTACAGACCACGTGCGCTCCTTGCTCAATTTTCTCTTGCTTTCATTCCCATCCCCACGGTACAGTAGAGTCAATACTGAATGTCTGGAGCACAAGTCACTTTCTCTGAACCTCATCCATTCTGGAAACGTCTTGTGTTCTTTTCAGCGAATGCAGGAGGGGTGATTGTGCAGTTCACCCACACCTCTACCTTGTGTTCATTGAAAAGGATGCAACACTGTTTCAGAATGGTGGAGCTGCAGAGCAAGTGACCTGCTGTGATCTGTGTCCACCATCTGGAACTGTAAGTTTCGGCGTCAGCATCAAACATTCAGCACAGACTGTACTGTACTGTAGGAAATGAATGTAAGAGTATTACATAACACAATAGTGGCCACACATTGCACAAACTTCAGTAAAGGGGTTGGAAACCCTTTTTTTTGGGGTGCGTCGCCTACACTCTAAGTACCTCCTCTTCATCAGGTGCCCCCACAGAAGGCCTACTTTCCATGGGGGTACCTGTGTGGATTCGCTCCTGAGTCCCGCTGCTGCATCTATTGGCACAGACAGTGGAACTTAGCCCAGCCCCCCGCTCCCATGTCACTGGATTTGATTGACAGCAGTGCAAGCCAATGACAGAGAGACAGAGGCTGGAGCCGCAGCACTTGGCACATCGCTGTATGGGAACAGACTCTGGCAAAATAAAAAGAGGGGGTCTGGGGGGAGCTGTGGCACAGAAGGCTTTTCACCTTAAAGGGGTTGCATACCCTCTGCGTTTTTCACCTTAATGCATTCTATTCATTCAGGTGAAAAACCTTCTGTCAGTCAGCAGTGCCTCTGAGCCCCCCTTTTACTTACCTGAGCCCCGTAATTCCCTCGCCGGGGACGAGCACACCAGCTCCAGCCGGTGTCTGGTGTCCTGACTAGGGGGCAGGTGCACTCCTGTGTCCTGCTGCGGCGTCTGTTGACACAGACAGCAGGACACGGGAGCGTGCCCGCACAGGTATCCCATAGGAGAGCGATTCTCTGACGGGTCACTCGAGAATAGTAGGAGCCAGAACCGCTGCAGAGGGACCCCAGAAGAGGAGATCAGGGCCACTCTGTGCATAACCAACAGCACAGCGGAGGTAAGTATGACATGTCTGTTTGTTTTTTTTAAATAAAACCTGAACCTTTACAACCCCTTTAAAGTGGTTGTATACCCTGCTTTGTGATTTTTACCTACAGGTAAGCCTATAATAAGGCTTACCTGTAGGTAAAATGAATATCTCCTAAATGTACACGGTTTAGAAGATATTCACCCTGCATGAAGCCGCTGATGTCAGCGGTGCATGTGCTCTGAAGGTCCAGCATATCATGCCATAACTTCAGAGCTTCTTGCCTTACTTCACCTATTTTTGTCTAAGGGGTCTGCCAATCTGCCGGTTGCTGGTCGTTACTAAGGGTGTCCTGAGCCCCATTCCCCTCTCTCCCATATTTTTCCTGTTTTGAGAAATAAACTTCTCTTTTCTTTAAGCATAAAAGTAACTGACGCCCAATGTTCTTTCTGGTTCATATCCCACCATGCCCAAAAACATGTACCCTGAGGAATCCGATGTATGCCAGCCTTCCCTACCCCCAGTAGTCACCATTAGACTCCCGGAAAGTTGGGAAGCTCAGCTCCGGCCACTCAAAGCGTTGGAGCCCACAAACCCGGAAGAAACGCAAGGGGAACATGTCAGCCCCCTCAGCAGTGACCGGGTGTCAATGCGGGGGCTTTATTCTAAGTATTTAATACACACATTATGCCATTGTCGTGCAGGTTTTTTTTTTAGGGGGTCCCCATCGGTTTACTACGACTTTAATGCATAGAATGCATGCAAGGTGAAAAACCTTGAGGCTTTACAATCACTTTAATGTTCATTTATTCCTTTTTTTCATTTATTTATTAATGTAGCACAAGTGCCCCCATAGCAAGCGGCTTGGTATAGAGGCACTCAGCAGGAGGGAGGAGCCAGGAGCACAAATGGGGGACCTGTAAAGAGGAGGACAGGGGCTACTCTGTGTAAATTCATTGCACAGAGCAGCTATGTATAATATATTTGATTTTTTTTTTTTTTTTTATGTTTACCTTTAGAATTACTTTAAGCCTAAAAGCACTGTGAATCTACAGCCTGAGTATAGCACTGTCACACACATAATTAATACTGGTGTGGATTTACTAAACTAGTAGAGAGTGCTTTTTCATTAAGCTTAGTAAATAGGGTGAAGCTTGGTTCATTGGAATACCCAATTGTGTGCAAGGGAATTAAAAAAATATGATTGGATGATTGAAGTGAACTCAAATTTACCTTATTCCTTTAAGCGGAGTTCCACACAAAAATTGAACTTCTGCTTTAAGTGATGGTGACCCCCTGACATGCCACATTTTTTGGGGGGTGGATACCCAGTTTTTATGGGCACCCAGCTCCCACTTCCTCCCCGGGGCTCCGCAGCACTGGAAGGAAGTTCAACTCCCCCCCCCCCTCCCTCCCTGTGATCTTCTGGGACTCGTTACTCGTTACTGGTCCCAGAAGATTGCCTGACCATTCACAGTGCGCAGCGTGCCTCGTGCATGGCAATGCACGCCCGGCTTTGAAGCCACAGCTGGGTGCCCACAGTTAAAATGTCGGTGCAAAGGAGAGGAGGGGGAGAGGAACAGGGCTTCATATGTCTACATCGCTAGACCATGGGACAGGTGAGTGTCTGATTATTAAAAGTCAGCAGCTACACTTTTGGTAGCTGCTGGCTTTTAAATGGGTGGAACTCCACTTTAAGGCTGGTTCTCACTATTAGAAAATCAGACAAACGATCGTCCGGTTCTTCTTAATGTTTCACAACGTTCAACGCCGAGGAAGGAAATAAAGTACGACATTTTTTATTTTTTTTGTTATTTATTGTTTCTGATCATGTAGTTTTTTTCGTATCTGATTTTTCTTGTACAAAACTCGTACCAAAATGGTACACAATAAATGAAAATCGTTTGTTCTGTTAACACAAGAGAAACATTTTGGAGGTGCAAAGTCTGAATTGGATATCAAAAGTTGTGTACACATTATACGAAAATCGAACGCTCGTGCCTCGTCTGGAAAATTTCTTCCGATTTTCTAACAATGGGCACCCCGCTTTAGGCTGCATTTACACCTTTGTGAATTTTATTTAGGCTTTTGTTCAGCGACAAATGTGGCAAAGTAGCTTCTGCCCCTTTTTTTGCAAGTGTATTTTTTGTGCGTTTTTTCATGCGACAGAACGCGTAACTGCTACCTGTGTTTGGGGTGCCATTAAGAAATAATGGCACAAGCACAATGCACGTTTGTCACATGTTCCCGAAACATGAAGGTGCAATGCAGCTTCCTGGTAACTTGGCATTCACTTTTAAAAATTAACAGTTTATTTCTTTAATAAATCAGCCCCCAGGTGAGTCCAGGTTATGTGGAGTACTGCAGTCTGATGGTACATGTGCAGACACATGCCATGTATGATATATCGTGCTTGTCATAGAAATCCATGGTGGCAGTGCACTTGTTATCCCAGATTCCCAGCTAGCTGTCAGAGAAGGCTGTGGGAGAGATGCTGAGAGTGCGCAGTGGTGTTCAGGTGGAGATGAGGACTGTACAGGAATAATTAGCAGGCAGTGGGGGGGATCAGGAGGAGCGGCATTGCTGTCTCTGGCTGATCAACCAGATAATGGGAGCTGCTGCTGAATTCATCTGAGTCTGAACTCTGGGTGAACCTGAGATTAAACAGGGGTAGGCAGCTAAACATTTTGTTGTTAGATTCCTTTTCAACAGGCCTTTTAGACTAAGTAAATATTGATCAGATCCAATCTGCATCCCCTGGGGAAGACCCCGAAGTGTCTGTGTTGCCTAAAAAAGTAAACTTTCCAAGAGAATAGGAGGAAAAGCTCTGTTTCTTCTATTAGATGATACATTTCAAGTGGATGTGAAAGGATATGTTCCTTGTAATCCAGGTTTAATCACCATGTATACACTTATTAGTCCAATTCATTGCAAATAAAGTGAAATATACTGGACTTGTATGTAAGTGATATAACAATATCCTAAACACAATTTGTTAATTCTTTCCATAAAGGTATTCAAATTATTAAACTTTTTTTTTGTTTAACCAACTTTTATTTAATTCATATATTTATTTATTTTATTAACTGTTCCTTGAATTTTTACAATTAGTTAATATAACATTTTTATTTATTTTTTACCAACATTTCCTTTTACTCTTACTTTTAATTAATATAATTATTTTTTCACCAGCTGTTACTCTTACTTTTAATGTAATTACATGAATATAGATTTCAGCAAAATAAATAAATATTAGGCAACCTTTCTTTAAAAGTAACTTTTTTTTTTTTCAATCAAGATTCTTTAATTGCTTGCATTTATTTATCTTAATATTATAACATTGTAAACAAATTGATGAAATGTATCTTTCCGTTTTTATGAATCAGTGATTGTTTGTGATTCTTAATAAGAGAAAAAAAAATATTGAAAAACGAACAAACGAAAAACGGATCTGTTTGCTATCCTGTATGTATGATTGCTTCTGATTGAAAAATGTATATATATATATATAATAATAAAAATATTCAAAAACGAATGAATGATAGCTTTATAAAGTGGTTTGCTTCTAAGCGATTGATTGCTTGTGGATAATAGTTATAATAAAAATATTCAAAACGGATTAATTATAAACCGAAATATTTTTTAATTCTAAGCAATCCTATGTAGGATTGTTTGTGGTTAATAATACAAATTATGAAAAACGAATTAGTAATAAGATAGGGGTTTTCTTCCTGTAGATGCAATACACGGATGTTTTTTTTTTTTTATTGTGTTGCATGTTTGCAGATATACAGTATATACCTCTCCAGTGACGTGTGTGTGTCCCTTTTGCATTGTATCAATGTGAGCTGTCCTTATCCCTCTAGGAAATCCGTTATGTTATACAATGTACGTCCTTTTTGTGACCTCTTTCTTTGTGATTTTTTTTTTTGTTTTTTACCATGTTCGTTTTCAGGACTTACAAGCTATCCTATGCCATAATTAACATGAGTTGAATGGCTACTTAGATGTTAAACGATCCCTCTTGCTTTGAAGTTGCTCCATAAGCCTCCACTGTAACATGTTTCTTTAGATATGATTTGAGATAGGGGAACCAGTTTGTTGTTATGTTAATGGAATTTAGCACATTAAAGTACAGTAGAAGGAGTAGAGAAGACAGACATCTGGTTCACCTTGCTCCTTACTCCCATAAACAAAAGAAGTGAGATGAAATGAGAAAAAACTGCACTTTTACTTTGAAGTCATCCCTGGGACCTCTATACAGTGCTAGGAGAGGACTTCAGCCTGTGACCGATGTGTGTCTTCGGGTTTTATACACCGGTCACCTATCAGCAAAACCTTTACAGTGTTTGTTATTATTTAAATCGTGCTTTGATGCTGCTGATGACATGGATCGAATTAAAGTGATTTAATTTTTTTAAAAAGAGTACTGCAGATTGGAGGCAATGATGAAAGTGGGAAATAGCCCTTTAACAGGACGAGATGTGTGCTTCTAGGGACCTATGTGTGGACAGACTGACTGAAGACAAGCTGCACATTTTTGTCAGTCTTCTATGTTTACACATGTCAACCTTCTGATTGAGGTGAAAAGTTCACTAGTTCTTGACCCAAGATGATCCTGGAGGTGACACTTCATGGGAATCTGGAAGGACATAAGACCAATTCTGCATCTACTGTACACATTTTTGGATTGTTTATTATTTTATTATCAATTTTCTATTTAATGCAAATGTAAAATTTGCTTTTGTTTTATCTAACTTTGCTAACTTAAAAGTCAGACTTTTAACAAAAACGTTAGCACAGAATTGCAAAAAAAAGCTGGAGCTATATAAATCCTGTATAATAATAATAATGAACCATTTGTGGAGATATCTAGATAGATAAGAGCTGTTGCTGATTAAAAAAATATATAGAAAAACAATAATTTTGGCATTTTAGCAAGTTTATTCATTATCCAGAACCCATCATGTAGAACCACTGAGCCCCAAACATACACAACATACAATAAGACCATCATTTTCTGTATCGAAAAATATCTTGATCACAAGTTAGAACTGATAAAACTCAGTGTATAATGAATATAGTAAATCATTGCGTTTCATGCACAGGCTCAAGCAAGAATCACAAAATATACAGAATGGTTTGATCCTTAGCAATACTGAAATTGTTGGTTTGATCCTTAGCAATACTGAATTTGTTGGTTTGATCCTTAGCAATACTGAAATTGTCTGTAGGACATTTTGGCTAATTCTTTAAGCTAATTCTATAGAATATTGGAGTTTGAAGGTATGGCACATTTAATAGACTTTTTAGAAGTTCAGTGAGTGATCCAGCTCAAACCAGTTTATAATGATTAAATAAATTCTCTGATAGAATGTTAAAAGGTGAAGCAGGACAACTGGACTAGACCAAAACCTGTACTTTTGAGCCAGCATTTACCTATATATAAGGGACAATGAATGGAAGCTTGTATTACTAGTAAAATGTAACAAATATTTTGCATTATAAATCTTTCACAACTTGGTACCCGCCCCCGTCATTTCACATAAGATAATTAGAGTTTCTACAAAAAAAGGCCTCCAAGATAAATCTCTGAAAAAAAGAAACAATATTTACAATCTTTTAACATACAGACAACAAAAAAACAAAATCAACAATTAAATTAAACTCATAAAGTCTTTCTTTTTGTGTAAACTTCTTGTTTTCTAAATAGTGCATCACATTATAAGTACCTATGCTAGCCAAGTCACAGAACCATGAGGTCCTCTGTCTCCCAGTACTTGAACATAGGAAGCAGCTCATTCAGCATATATTCAACTTAACACATGCCAATACTGATTGTGGGCTCCATTTTGGTTCCTTAGCTGAAAACCCAAAATGGTTTAAGAACAGTTTGTGCAAACAAAACTCTGGTGCCAAGAGGCAGGTCACCTACAGAGTGCAAGATTGGGAAGTCTTTGGCAATCTTGTGAAAACATTGCAACCTAACAGCTGCTGTTTAGTTGGAGGAATTGAGATGATCAGAGGTAGAAGAAGCTGGTGATGGAGCACAGGGTGAAGGACTTGACTTGTCTGACATGTCTTCTGGCTTTTCATCACTTCCTGTGCTGGCAGAGGGGGAGATTGGCAGGAGACCTTCTTTCTCTCTCTTTTTTTGTTTCATCCTTCTGTTCTGAAACCAGATCTTCACCTGGGTCTCATTAAGCTGCAGAGCTGCTGCAATTTCCACCCTTCTGGCCCTGGTCAGGTACTTGTTGAAATGGAATTCTTTCTCCAGTTCTGTCAGCTGCTTGGTGGTAAAATTGGTTCTCACAGTGTTGGGTTGACCTGCATATCCATATTCACCAGCTTTACCTGCAAGACAGGGGGGAAGCCTTGTTAGTAGCTCAGCCTATAGTGAACAACTGATGGCTACATTCATGAATCAAAGTGTTTTAAATAACATTTATATTGTCAGAACATAAGATGGTATGTTGCCATTAACCCCATAAAAGAGACCTACCATATGCAATTTGTGCTTGCAATGGCAGTTCACACAGTACACTGGCCAACTATGTAACTGAAATATATTACAATTTGCAGAGCTGTAGTTACTTTTACATTATAATAGGAACTATTGAACATGCTTAAAAAGTAATTTGTATTAGAAGGTTGCTGAAAAGTGAAGACAAGAACTACTTAACAGTGCAAAGCTACCTACATTCCCAACCTTGATGGCAAGTGCAAGATCTAGTTATGTGCTATGGGTACTTAGCTACAACATGGGTGAAAGGGACCAGTGACCTCATAAAATAAACCTACTGAATGTAATTTGTGCTAGCATTGGCATTTAAAATTGTATACTGCCCAGCAATGTAAAGCAATATACGTTTGCACAATGATAGGAACTATTGGATATGATAGTTAGAAATGTGACCTGTTTTGGGGTAATTTAGAAATTCTTAACCTGCTAGCATGTGCAAAATCCTGTTATTTGCCATGTGTACATACTCACACCATGGGTGAATGGGACCATGAAAGAAACCACCTACCAAATGTAATTTGTGCTTGCATTGGCATTTCACCCAGTATACTGGTCAGCAATGTAAAGTAAAAGAGAAATATAACACAAGTGTAAAGCTTTGGAACGTTTAAATAATGATAGGAACTGGACATGGTGCTTAAAATGTGACCTGTTTTGGGATATTGTAGACGATTAATGAAAAGTGATCAAAGAAATCATAAATTACTTAACAGAGATAAGTTACCTAAATTCTCAACCCTTGCTAATATGTGCAACAAACTGCTATTTGCCATGTCTACATATCTTTTATTTGGCATGTGTACATACCCACAACATAGGGGGAAGGAAGCAGTGACCCCCATAATAGAAACCTACCAAATGTAATTTGAACTTACATTAGCACTTAACATGGTACACTTTCCATCAATGAAAAGTAGAAGTGACACATACCACAGTGTGTACAGAAGTGCCAGCCTTTTACCAAATTATAGGAACTATTGAAGAGAAAGCTTAAAATGCAACTTGTTTTGGATCATCAATTAAAAATGATCAAAGAACTAAGACCAGAACAAAGTTACATAAATTATCAACCTTGGTGGCAAGTTCAGCATTTGGCATACCCAAAACCCAAAACATGATTAGAAGAAAGCAGGGACCACATCACAGAGGTCTTATGATTTGGATAGAGGACAAGTGTATTGCTCCATAGTGACTTACCAGTTTTGGGTGGATTGCGCTTCACTTTCATCCAGTCGAAGGTCTGTGCTGGTGGAGAGGTCTCAGCAGATGGTGATCGACAAGCTTCTTGGTGATTGATGTGTATGCTGCTGACACTGCTGTTATTATAGGTGGCCATGGGAAGGTTCTGCTGCTCTGCTCCATAGGTATGATGGTGATGGTGGTGGATGTAGTGGGCTGACCCTGTGCCGTCCACATAGCTCTGGTGCTGATGGTGCTGCTGGACCACAGTGGAGGCGATGTTGCCAGTATACACGGCGCTGGGGAAGCCTGGACTGACATCTGTCTCCTGATTTATGGGGAAGTGAGAGTATCCTGCGCTGAAATTCTGCATTCCATACCCTGCAGCGCAGCTCGGGTGGGAATAGGACATGGCCAGGTTGTTGGGGGTCTGGAAAGCCCCAGTTTGGTGGGGATGATGGTGGTGATGGGAACTTAGCTGGACCCCCCGGCCAACCAAAAAGCGATCATCGCTGTTACAGTTATTGGCAGAGACTGCGCAGGACTGGAAAGTTGGAAGTCCATGGTCAGGGTGGAAGGCTCTGGAGGGGCAGCTCCCGGCTTCTGCACTCATCAGGCTCGGGTAATCTAGGAAGGAACTCATCCTCGCACAGTCCATCTATCACTGGGTGACTCCGGGGTGACCGTGCCAACTTTCTCACTTCCTCCATAGGGCCAGGAGAACATCACAGAATGTACAGTGAATGGGGGCGTCACGTGCTCCACGCCAGCCAATGGCTGAGCCGCCTGATAAAGTTTGACTGCTCAGCCCGGTGATGGATCGTCTTTTCAGACGCATTTAAATTCCAAGCTCTGCTCTATGAAGGTGTCGTGCAGATCGCAGTCCTGCACTGAGCGGACAACACACAGGAGGACGGAGCCTTCCGCCTGACACCAGCACTGGTGAGTCCTCATTGTCATCAATGCCATTGATTTCACCCAGAGACACCAAGATCTCTCCTACACTGTACACCGATCATACAAAACACACACTGTACACCTATCCTACAAAACACACACTGTACCCCGATCATACAAAACACACACTGTACACCTATCATACAAAACACACACTGTACACCGATCATACAAAACACACACTGTACACCTATCCTACAAAACACACACTGTACCCCGATCATACAAAACACACACTGTACACCTATCATACAAAACACACACTGTACACCTATCATACAAAACACACACTGTACACCTATCCTACAAAACACACACACTGTACACCTATCCTACATAACCTACACTGTACACCTATCATCATATAAAACCTACACATAACCTACACTATGCACTTATCCTACAAAAGCTACACATAGCCTACACTGTACACCTATCATACATAACCTACACCGTAGACCTATCCTACAAAACCTACACTGTACACATATCCTACAAAACCCACACTGTACACCTATCCTACAAAACCCACACTATACACCTATCATACAAAACCCACACTGTACACCTATCCTACAAAATCCACACTATACACCTATCATACAAAACCCACACTGTACACCCATCCTACAAAACCCACACTATACACCTATCATACAAAACCCACACTGTACACCTATCCTACAAAATCCACACTATACACCTATCATACAAAACCCACACTGTACACCCATCCTACAAAACCCACACTATACACCTATTATACAAAACCTACACTGTGCACCTATCCTACTCCTACAAAACCTACAGATAACCTACACTGTGCACCTATCCTACAAAACCCACTCTGTACACCTATCCTATAAAACCTACACTGTACACCAATCCTATAAAACCTACACTGTACACCTATCCTACAAAACCGACACTGTATACCTATACTATAAAACCTACACATAACCTACACTGTATACCTAGGCTACAACAGCTACACTGTACACCTAGACTATAAAACCTACACTGTACACATAGATTCGAAAAAAACCAAACAGTACACACCTATCCTACAAAACCTACACTGTACACCTAGGCTACATAACATACACTTACGCCTAGGCTACATAACCTACACTGTACACCTAGACTACAAAACCTACACATAAGCTACACTGTACACCTAGGCTACAAAGCCTACACTGTACACCTAGACTACAAAACCCACACTGTACACACCTATCCTACAAAACCTACACTGTACACCTAGGCTACAAAACCTACACTACACCTAGGCTACAAAACGTACACTGTACATTTAAGCTACAAAACATACACTGCAGACCTTGACTACAAAATCTTTACTGTACACTTAGACTACAAAACTGACACGGTACACCTAGACTACAAAACCTACACTGTACATCTAAGTCACATAACATAAACTGTACACCTAGGCTACAAAACCTACACTATACACCTACACTATACACCTACACTACAAAACCTACACTGTATACCTAGGCTACATAATCTACACTGTACACCTAGGCTACAAAACCTACATTGTACACTTAGACTACAAAACCCACACTGTACACACATATCCTACAAAACCTACACTGTACACCTAGGCTACAAAACCTACACTACACAGAGGCTACAAAACCTACACTGTACACCTAGGCTACAAAACCTACACTACACAGAGGCTACAAAATGTACACTGTACACCTAGACTACAAAACCTACACTGTACACCTAGACTACAAAACCTACACATAACCTACACTGTACACTTAGGCTACAAAAACAACACTGTACACCTATCCTCCAAAATCTAAACATAACCTACACTGTACACATAGGCTACAAACAATCAACACTATACACCTATACTACCAAACCTGCACATAAACTCGACTGTACACCTAGGCTACAAAACCTACACTGTATACCTGGGCTACAAGATATACACTGTACACTTATCCTACAAAGCCCACACTGTACACCTATCCTACAAAACCTACACTTTACACCTAGGCTACTAACCTACATTGTACACCTAGACTACAATACATACACTGTACACCTAGGTTACATAACCTACACTGTACATCTAAGCTACATAACCTACCTACATTGTACACCTAGGCTAATAAACCTACACTGTACACCTAGGCTACATAATCTACACTGTACACCTAGGCTACAAAACCTACACTGTACATCTAGGCTACAAAACCTACACCGCCCACCCAGGCTTATGTTAAATTGTATATTATTGCATGCACACCGCTATTATAGAGTCTAGATCAGTATGTGATGCGTTGTGATTGTCAGTTTATATATGCAAGTCAATGGGCTGCTTTGTGAACACTGGATTGAATAATTGAAGTGTATCTTGTATTTGTTCTCTATGGGGTTTATTTACTAAAGGCAAATAGACTGTGCACTTTTTCCAAAGTGCAGTTGTACTCTGCAAGTGCAGTTGCTCCAGAGCTTATTAAATGAGGTAAAGCTTCACTTTGCAAAGAATATCCAATCACATGCATGGGAAATAAAAAAAAATAGCATTTTTGCTTGCAAGTGATTGGCTGATGGAAGTCAGCCGAGTTCGTACTCATTTACTTAGCTCAGGAGCAACTGATCTCACAGTGTGCAACTGCACTTTGCAAAGTTCACAGTCCAATTGCCTTTAGTAAACCAACCCCATAGTGTTTGTATGTGATCATTCTCAACCCCTTTAGTAAATCAGTCTCATAGTGTTGCTGGTGATTGAAACAAGATCTTATCAATTATTCTGTCTTTCACTAGGGCTATGAGGCTGATTTACTAAAGGAGTTGAGACTGTTCACACACACCAAGAACAAATAGAAGAATCACGTCAATTATTCAATCATATGAAAGGCACATCTTTCTTTACTTATTTCTTCTGCCCATGACAGGATCATTGAACTGAATTTTCACTCTTTTTTGAGCGTGATCTTACGCAACCCCTTTAGTAAATCAGCCTCATGGTGTTGCTGATGATTGAGAACAGCAGTTTACCATTCATTTTCTGTCTTTATGGCTACAAGGCTGATTACTAATAAAAGTGAAAAGTGGAAATTCACTTTTATTACCCAGTTGTGTGCAGATGAATGAGTAAACAGGAATTTTGTTTTTCACCTGATTGGATTATCGAAGTGTATCTTCATGTAGGGCGGCACAGTGGTGTAGGGTGGCACAGTGGTGTAGTGGATAGCACTTTCCCCTAGCAGTAAGAAGGGTCACTGGGTCGAATCCCAACCACGACACTACCTGCTTGTAGTTTGCATGTTCTCCCTGTGCCTGCATGGGTTTCCTCCGGGTACTCCAGTTTCCTCCCACACTCCAAAGACATGCTGGTAGGTTCATTGGATCCTGTCTAAATTGTCCCTAGTATGTATGAATGTGAGTTAGGGACCTTAGATTGTAAGCTCCTTGAGGGCAGGGACTGATGTGAATGTACAATGTATATGTAAAGCGCTGCGTAAATTAATGGAGCTATTTAAGTAACTGAAATAAATAAAATATCTCAATTTTTGTGTGTGAAGATTCTCATCCCAGCTCCTTTAGTATATCAGTCCCACTAAATTGTGTGAAGGTTCAAATCAGGAGAAAAGCAAAGCTCTGTTCACCTATTCTGTTCTGCTCATGATTGAATAGTTAAAGTGGTTATAAACCCACTCCACAAAAAAAACTGCAAGACAAAGGCATAATGAGCTAGTATGCATAGCATCCTCACCTTAGATCGAAGCCCCCGCAGCGTTCCCCGTACACTGGTCCAGCCGGCAACCTCACTCCCGGAGTTATTTCCCGGCATCGCTGGCTCCGGCGCTGTGATTGGCCAAAGCCGCAATGATGTCACTCCCGCGCATGCATGCGGGAGCCACCAGTAATGACACTTCAGCTGAAGCAACGGCACGAACGAGCCATTGCTTCAGTGCGCATGTGCCGATGACTTTGGCACATGCTGATATAGGGTTTATCTCTGGTTTAGGAGATATCCAGAGAAGCTACAGGTAAGCCTTAGTATAGGCTTACCTGTAGTAAAAAAATGGATTGTAAAGGTTTACAACCACTTTAAAGTGATTT
This sequence comes from Lithobates pipiens, assembly GCF_037356315.1. Lineage (NCBI taxonomy): Eukaryota > Metazoa > Chordata > Amphibia > Anura > Ranidae > Lithobates > Lithobates pipiens. Next base: position 140,843,801 of record NW_027507764.1, read on the forward strand.
TTCACAAGATTTATTGTGTGAGCATTCTTACCTCCTTTAATAAATCAGCCTCACCATCAGCTGGCTTTTTTTAATAAGGCAATGTGCAGGGTGCAGGACCCACACTGCATAAGCCATAATGCATAACCTACAGTGCATAAACCATAATGCATAATCCTTGGTGCGTATCCTGCATAACCTAAAATCAGATTGGTTGCTATGGGTTATTGCACTTTGCACACCCTTGCTGCTCTTTGCACTGCCTAAGTAACCCCACTAAGTATGAATGGTTACTAAAGACAATGCATTTATGTTCCTATGGTTCTGATTATTATTGCTCAGCCCCTTTCATACTATCTTAATGTAAAATAATCTGATATAGGATTATTAACATGTGTATTGCTGTGGCCATGTTGTTCTAAATGACCTGACCCTATGTGGAGCTGATTGTCATTATGTGTGTGTCTCTCACCTTTTCTCTCCTATCCTGTGTCTCCCCTCTCTCCCTCTAATCTATATGTGTGTCCCCACCCCAGTCCTCTCCTCCCTCTGCCCTACCCCCTCCTCTAGTCCCTGCAAGGAACATGGAAGCTAGCCAGGGACTCCAACATTGATTTGTACTGTATGATATCACCATGACAATAGCAGTCCTCTTATCTTCATGTGCTAGTAGTACAGGCAACCAGAAGGGAAATATATCCCTGACTCTCACCAGTCCATATAGAAAACAAAGGTAATTGTGTAATTAATGATAATTAGGGACATGGCCATAATGTGACCCTTGAGTGACCCGGGGGGACATCTTGTAATTAGGTGCTATTTAAGGCAAACAGGTTCATCAGCTCAATAAACTATTTTAATAGTGACACTATCTTCATAGAACAATTTTCTTCTACATAACCCCTAATTAAAGTGCTTGCAATAACTGAATATTAGCTTTACTATCCCTTACTGTGCCTATTTCGCTCTAGTCACAGAAAGGGTTGACTCCCTCATCAGCTATTTAAATCAAAGATGTATGGGTTCATGCCATGCAATATAAGACACCATGGGGTTGATTTACTAAAGGCAAATAGACTGTGTACTTTTCGAAGTTCAGTTGTACTCTGCAAGTGCAGTTGCTCCAGAACATAGTAAATGAGGTAAAGCTTCACTTTGCAAAGAATACCCAATCACATAGAAAAAAAATAAAAAAAATGCATTTTTGCTTGCACATGATTAGATGATGCAAGTCGGCAGAGTTTCTGCTCATTTACTAAGCTCTAAAGCAACTGTTCTTACAGAGTGCAACTGCACTTTGCAAAGTGCACAATCTATTCGCGCTTAGTAAATCAACCCCCAGATCTCAGTGAGGTTGTATTTTTGTAATGAGGACCTAACACAACTAAAGTGCTACAAGTAGCCAATATCTTACCTTATTAGTATACATACTGACATTGTAACAATATCCTTTTACATTGTTTCAGTTGTGTTTGTTTTCTATGTTCAAGGTGCAATAGATATCATGTAGCTAATAAAGAACATACTTAAAAACTACTAGACCTGCTCAAAACTTTTGGTCTGGGAAACAATGCATGAGGTTTTCTTTTGAAGTATGTAAGTCACATTTGATCTTCACACAAGCAAACTAATTTCCATTCAAATTCTAAACAGCTCCTGCAGTGATATGTTTAGCTGTCTGCTGACAGGATAGTGATAATTCTAATTTGGGGATGTCCACTAAAGGAGTCTTATTTATTACAAGTATTTAAATAACATTGATAATTTACACAGTGCTTTACATAATGCCAATTCACATTAGTTCCTGCTCTCAAGGAGCTTACGATCAAAGGTCCACATTTCACAAGCATGCCACATACTAGGGCAATTGGTACAGGAGCCAGATAAACTACCAGTAAATCTATGAGGATGTGCAGGCAAGTACAGGGAAAACATGAAACTCCATGCTGATAGTGTCTGGATCAGGATTCAAACCAGTGACCCCAGTGCTGCAAGGTAATGCTTGCCACTAAGCTACTGTGAGGAGCAGGGCAGCATTCATTTTTTCATCATGGTGCACTTGATTGATTGATTGATTGAAGTGGGTCCAGGTTTACAGGGCAGGTGTAAATATCAGGCTACATTTAAACCGTTGTGAATTACAAAAAATTTAGCTTGGTGCATGTTTGGTATGGGTTCCAGCAAAGCACATCAGGATAAATGGTTACGCATGCAAAATATACTTGAAATGCACCACATGAAATACACAGAGGTGTCCTTTAGTAATTCAAAATACCCTTAATTGTATCAGTAGCACTACCATTAGCAATGATGACAAAGCAATAACTTAAAAGCCCCCTTACTCAGGGTCGGGACAAGGGGTGGGCAGGAGGGGAGGCTTCCCTGAGCACTGTGGTATCATGTGAGGTGGGGGGCACCACATGGAGATGGGGAGGGGGATTTGTGTTGGGTGGGGGAATTTGGGGGGTAGCAGGGAGTAAGAATTGTTCTCGGGGGGTGCTAGTAAAGGTGATTTGGGGGGATTTGTGTTGGGAGGGGAATGGGGAAAGAGGATTTGTGCTAATAGGGTGGATTAGGGGTATTTGTGCTAGAAGAGGGGTTATGGTAGAGGAGGCAGGGGATTTGTGTTTGAAGGGTGGGGATTTCTGCCAGTAGGGTTGATGGGGGGTTATATGTGCTGGGAGGGGGGATTTCAGCAGAGGGGCAGATTTATCCTGGAAGGAGGGGGAGTTTATGCTTAGGGGGTAAGCATGCAGATTGCAGCTCATTTTTTTTGGGGGGGGGGGGGAATTTTGCTAACACATAATGCTCATACATCTTGGGGAGGGGAGCACAGTTTGGCGTGTTCCCCCTGGGCTCTAGATGGCCTTGTTCCGGTGTCCTGACGGATAGTGTCCCCCATCGGATAGTGTCCATTGTGTACTTCCAAAAATAGCCGAAGATGAACGGCACCTGCGCCGTGAGTCCAGGTTCTAGCCCCACCATCCAAGTGGATATAGAGTTAGAATAAAAAGAGCCGAGCGGAGCAAGGCCATGCCTGAAGCGTGGCGAGCAAAGCGAGCCAGTGAGGGACCCTCTAATATGTGCAGCCCTATGTCCACTTGGATGGTGGGGCTTGCACCTCGACTCACGGGGCAGGCGCCATTCATCTTTGGAGATTTTCCGAATCTCCTTCTGCTCCATGCTGCGCCTGCGCAATACGGGGGGGACACTTTTCGATGGCCGGACTCTATATGTCACAACACTGGCATTGCCTTCACTCTCTGCAATGTGTTAAGATATCTGCACCAAAGCAATGCATTGTAATGCATTAAGGTGCAATTCATTAGATGGCCCTTTGTTAATGGGCTGACCCAACACACATTAGATATGTGATAGAGCACATGTGTCGTGGTGTGTTGAAGTACAGGTTTGCCACCCACTACTGTAAGACCCCTTTCACACTGGGGCAGTGCAGGCATTAGTGCTTTACCGCTGTTATGCCGGTATGAAGGAGTTAAAAAGGGGTTAAAAGCGCCCACTCATCGCTGTTAAGGGGGCTTTCACACTGGGCCTGCAGAAGAGGCAGTTTAGGCGCTATTTTTAGTGCAAAAATGCCTGTAAAGCGCCTCAGTGTGAAAGGGGTCCAAAAGTCAGTTGGGGTGACATTCAAATTGAATGACCCTGCAGCAACTTTTGCTGTGCATGACTGTAATGCATCAATAGGAAAGAAGCCTAAAGGAGATTTACTAAAGGAGTTTATATTGCATCAGTAAACCTGTGCAGCTATGAGGCGGATATCCTAATGGAGTCATTTTAAAAATAGACAATCTGATTTATAGCAAAGGTACCAAATTATAAATTCCCCCTAGCCTAACTGTATATCTAAGTAGTGAATTACTAAAGTGGTAAAGCTGCCCATGGACTTAGGAGGGTGGTCAGATGTGCATGCATGATATGACCGCTATCAGAGATTGCCATTTCCTGGTGGGTCTATAAACATTTCAGTGGAGCATTCATGTTTATGTCAGTAGAGAGGGGAGTAGATAGGGGATGCTGGAAGATGCTGCCAAAGAAACTTATGGGTGTAACAATACCAAATAAGCCAAGTTTTTGTAATCCTACCCATATCCTTTGGCCAGATAAGACTCTTGGTAGAGAATCTAGCCATTCAGGGGTGTCCTTAAAGCGGAGGTCCACCCTAAAGTGGACCTTCCGCTCATCGGAACCCTCCCCCCCTCCGGCGCCACAATTGGCACCTTTCAGGGGGGAGGGGGTGCAGATACCTGTACAGTACAGGTATCTGCACCCACTTCCGGGATAGCTCTCTGCGGAAAGGGGCGTAGATTACGCCCCTTTCCGCAAGTGCCCCGCTGCCTGCTGGGAAACACACAGATCCCAGAGGCAGCGGGGACTGTCCTTATTTTAACTGACAATTGCGCCGTCATGCGTCATTTTAACTGACAAAATGTATGTCCTTTTTTTTTCCCCCACAAATAGAGCTTTATTTTGGTGGTATTTGATCACCCCTGCATTTTTTTTTTTTTGCGCTATAAGCAAAAAAGAGCGACAATTTTGAAAAAAACGCATTATTTTTTACATTTTACTATAACAAATATCCCCCAAAAATATATAAAAAAATGTTTTCCTCAGTTTAGGCCGATACATATTCTTCTACATATTTTTGGTAATAAAAAATCACAATAAGTGGTTATCGATTGGTTTGCGCTAAAGTTATAGCATTTACAAAATAGGGGATAGATTTATGGCATTTTTATTAATAGTTTCTTTTTTTTACTAGTAATGGCGGCGATCAGCGATTTTTATCCTGACTGCGACATTATGACGGACACATCGGACATGTTTTACACATTTTTGGGACCATTGTCATTTATACAGAAATCAGTGCTATACAAATGCACTGATTCCTGTGTAAATGACACTGGCAGTGAAGGGGTTAACCACTAGGGGGCAGTTTAAGGGCTAAGTGTGTCCTGGGGAGTGTTTCTAACTGTGGGGACGTGGCTATGTGTGACATGTCACTGACCTCTGCTCCTGTTCACAGGGAGCAGAGATCAGTGACACTGTCACTATGCAGAATGGGGAGATGCTTCTTTACATTAGCATCTCCCCATTCTTCCTCTCTGTGAGGCGATCGTGGGTATCCCCACAGCAATCGAGTCCACAGGACCCACTACCTGACTCACGGAGCTTGCTGCTGGCTGCCTCTTAAAGGGCAGCGTACAGGTACGTTCGTTTGCCTGTACAAGCCCGTCTGCCAATGTATATCAGTGTGAGGTGGTCGGCAAGCGGTTAATCAATCCCAGAGACTAATGCTCTTCCACATGATAAGTGCTCCATAGCGTACATTAGTGGTGGTTTATGGTTATGATAAAACAAATGATAGGGACAAGAAAGTCCCAAGAAAGCAAAAAATTAAATAAAAAATGTCCTTGGCATAAACTTGAATTATAGTATATGTGACTCCAACCCCCCCCCCCCCCCAGCCCTCGTACATTTCATTAAAGCCTTTTTGTAAATTTGTATCATAAGCCATTGTTGATTCTTCCCCTTTTTTGCTTTCTTGGGACTTTCTTGTCCCTATCCTTTGTTTTTTCATATAGTGTTTTTGCTTATGCAGAAGGTATCCCATCTGCCACTGATGAATTGGGTGATACTTTATTAATTAATATACCTATGGGTGAGAGAGGATTCTAGGACTCTTTTCTTTTTCTTTTTGATTAGTAGTGGTTAACTTTGTTCTTTTGTAGAATGTAATTCTACAAAAAGTTGTCAGAGGCTATTGACATGCAACAGGATATGGTAAAATACAACAGACAACAGATGATCAGAGACTGCAGACATGCTATAGGAGATGGTCAGAGACTGCAGACATGCTATAGGAGATGGTCAGAGACTGCAGACATGCTATAAGAGATGGTCAGAGACTGCAGACATGCTATAGGAGATGGACAGAGACTGCAGACATGCTATAAGAGATGGTCAGAGACTGCAGACATGCTATAAGAGATGGTCAGAGACTGCAGACATGCTATAGGAGATGGACATAGACTGCAGACATGCTATAGGAGATGGACATAGACTGCAGACATGCTATAGGAGATGGACAGAGACTGCAGACATGCTATAGGAGATGGACATAGACTGCAGACATGCTATAGGAGATGGACAGAGACTGCGGACATGCTATAGGAGATGGACAGAGACTGCGGACATGCTACAAGAGATGTTCATAGACTGCAGATATAATACAGAAGATGGCCAGAGACTGTAAACAGTTTAAAGGCGGTAATGAAGACTGGAGCTGCAGAAGACAATCACAGGCAGGAAACATGTTTCATAACAACTGGAGACATGAAATTAGACTGTTGTAGGTCGCTGCTGTTAAAGCCCCTTTAAAAATCCATGCTTCCATATTTGTACTCCCTACTGCCCCTTTAAAAATGACTTGTGCCCCATGGGATATTTTTTCCTGATCTATTACCGTAATTAATTTAAAAAAAATAGGAAAAAACGCGAACAGAGAAAAGGAATGGACAGCACAGAAAAAGTAAAATGCCGTGAAAGAAAAAGCTCAGACTATTTAACTACTAGAAGCCAATCTAAATAACAATTTTTGTTCACTGGCCTGAGTAAGCACCAGGGGCCCCAAGGGTCACAAAATAAGTTCCAAAGGGCAGCATGTGGTCTCCAGACTGCAGGTTGGGCACCAGGGGGCATACATGGGTAATTATGAAAATGTGAATTTGCTGATCCTTCCCTTTTCATTGATGTGAATAGCACTTTTGCAGCTTCGGTCCAGTGGGCAAATTATGGAAGAAACACAGCAGTACAGATAATGGGCAGGTGTATTTAGGCCTATCATCTTGTGGAAGATGTGGCTAGTACTCCAAATACTGGTTGGTAATGTCTGGACCCCCCATGGACATGATATTTTCAACTGATCCAGTCACTGACGTCATATGCCCATGAGCAGATTCATCTTTGATGTTTCTCAATAAATGTGTGTTTGTTTCAGTTGGCTATTCTTGTGCTGGAAAACTTTGTAGTTGTTTGTCAATATACTGCCACTTGATTTTGGTGTTTAACATGAATCTGGATGTAATAGGCTGTATAGAAAATATTTAAACATAGTATATCACTTTTTGGTGCTATCAGCTCAGCATGTGCATTCAAGCATCATTTGTGGATTTATCTCCACTCCCATAGCCCATAATCAGCTATTATTGCAGTGGAAAAATGCCCTGTCAATCTGAAGGTTCCAATTCAGGACAATTCAAAAGTAGTCTTCCAAAAACAGAATACAACAAACATTAAGGGCAGGATTACATCTTCATGTTACAGTGTGCACACAGTAAAACATAAACCATGTTACAGTGACGGCCCCACTGCACAAACAAAATGCACCGAAAAGGACCTGCAGTTTAGAGCTCTTCCCCGCCCATCAAGTGTCCCTATAGAAAGCCGCTTTCTATGGGGGCATTTATGTAGGCTATCTCCCAAGTTGCCCTGTCTGCGTCTATTAACACAGACAGCGCAGCTTGTCCCTGCTCCCCAATCCCTCGTCGCAGAATTTGATTGATAGCTCCCGCTGCTATCAATCTGCTCTGTGAGAAAGGAGAAAGTATAGAGAGCTGCTGCCCTCATGCACAGCACTGGATTCAAATCAGACTGTAGTTAGTATAAGGGGGTGAGGGGGGATCCTCTGACACAGAAGGTTTTTCACCTTAATGCATAGAATGGATTAAGGTAAAAAAAAAAACGTAGGCCGGCCATACACGGTTCGAAACATTAATGGGCAAGCTGAATGTACCAGGTTGATTGATCGATCAACTTAGGTACAACCAGCCTGACAAATTCTCTTGTGATTTCTCTGCTGCTATAGCCACTAGCAATAATCACTGTCTTCTCCTGACGGGGACGGCACTGTCTGTGTTGATGGGGGAATCAAGAGAATTTCTTTCCTGCAACCCGTGGTAGCCGCAAGACTCCACTGCTGATTTGCCTTAGTTGGAATGGCGGCGCCTGCACCTGATCCAATGGACGGATCGGCCTGGGGGGGGGGGGGGGCGAATTCGTGGCCTCCCTGGACAGGTAAGTGTCCTTATTAAAAGTCAGCAGCTACAGTGTTTGCAGTTGTTGACTTTAAAAAAAAAGAATTTGGCTGGATCACCGCTTTAATTTTAAACTACCCCTAAAAACATAACCCTTAAAGTGGTTACAAAGCCTATTTTTTTTATATAAAAAAGATGTTATATTTATCTGCTCTGTGCAATGATATTGCACAGAGTGGTCCCTTACCTCTTCTTTGGTGGTCCCCCTCCAGTGCTGCCTCTACTTCTCTCTTCTGAGTGCACCCATAGCAAACATTGTGCTATGCGGAAACACGTGTAGACGCACCCCTGAGCTGAGTTGTGTGCATCCATAGACACACACAGAGTGGTTCGGCCACACACCCTTATCCCTCCTCACAGGATTTGACTGACAGTAGCAGGTGCCACTGCTGCTTTTGGAGTAGCCTGTGAGAGAATAGCTGCAGCCAGGCACAGTACTGGATCACTAGAGGACTCAGGTAAGTGCTTAGAGACATGGGAACTAGGAAAGTTAGGCCGCGTACACACGCGCGGACTGTTCGCCCAACTTTGTCCGCTGAACAGTGTTTGGGCGGACAGTCCGCTCGTGTGTGGGCTTTCAGCGGACAGTTTCAGCGGACAGTTTGACGGACAAGGTTTTTCGGAAATTCCGTAAAACTGTCCGCTGAAACCTTGTTTCAGCGAACAGTCCGCTCGTGTGTAGGCTTGTTCGTCAAACAAAGTTGCGCGCATGCTCAGAAAGGATTTTCACGCCGAAAGCTATAATGCAGTGTATAGGACGTCGTATTTTTCGTCCCGTCGTACGTGCCGTTCACGTCATCGCGCACGGTTTCAGCAAACTGTTCGTCCGTCGTGTGTGGCCATGTCCGTCCATGCTAAGTTTGAGCGGACTGTTTGCCGAAACTGTTGGACGGACAAAGTTGGGCGAACAGTCCGCGCGTGTGTACGCGGCCTAAGGGAATACAATAAGGTGAAAAACTGTTTAGGTTTAGAACCACTTTAAAGTAGTTGTGAACAAACAATGTTATAGACACTTTCTAATAGTTATAACCTTGCAGGCACCATAATGCCCTGTACACATGGTCGGACATTCCAACCACAAAATCCGTCTGATTTTTTCAGACGGATTTTTGGCCGAAACTTGTGTTGCATACACACGGTCGGACAAAGTTGTTGGAAAATCCGATCATTCGGAACAAGGTGACGTAAACATTGTACGACGGGACTACATTGAGGCCAGTAGCCTATAGCTTTCGTCTCCATTTTTCTGTGCATGCGTGGCACTTTGTGCGTCGGAATTCTCTACACACGATCAGGAAAAGTCAGATCGGATTTTGTTGTCGGAAAATTTTAAATCCTGCTCTCAAACTTTTTCCGTTGGAAATTCTGATGGAAAAAGTCCACTAGAGCCCACACACAATCAGATTTTCCGACAACATAATACGATCAGACTTTTTTCCTTCGGAAATTCCGACCGTGTGTATGGGGCATAACTGTTTTCGCTTAGTTTCAGAAATTATATTTCTTACCTTTTTTTTACAAGGTGCATGTGACCATGTATCTCTTCTTCCTGAGAGTGGGGTTGGAGCTTTAGGACACTGCGCAGAAACAGAGGTTGATTTACTAAAACTGAAGATTGCAAAATCTGGTGCAGCTCTGAATAGAAACCAATCAGCTTCCAGTTTTTTTTTGTACAAGCCTACAGTAATTGAACAAGGTGAAGTTAAAAGCCGATTGGCTACAATGCACAGCTGCACCAGATTTTGCACTCTATAATTTTACTAAATGAACCTCACAGCTTCCTTATATTTGCAAAGTCTGTTCAGCTAAAGGCCTGGTTCACACTGCTGTGATTTCAGATGCAACTTGGGTCGCACTGCATTACAATGGAAATAACTTTACTTCCAATGGAGCCCATTCACATCAATGCAGCACAGCTGCAAAACGATTTGGGAAAGGGTCCTGTGCTACTTTAGTGCGATTCGCAGTGCAATTTGGCCCTATAGAATATACAAACCACATCCAAATTGCAGCCACACTCGCATCAAAATAGCATTAAATAACTCCACTGCAAATTGCTTCAAAATAGCATTTAAAAATAAAAGAGTGAACAGAACCTAAGACAAGATGTAGGCTGTACTTGAGCAGGGGGGCATTTTTAAGAGACAGGCTGTGATTGGAAGAGAGTGTGTGTCAGAGGCAGGCCCTGGTTGGTTGGGGGTGTGGTGGCTGAACAGTCTAACCAATACAGCCAGGCTGAATATCTTCACAGTGTCCTGTACCTCTGAATAGCCAGCCAAAAGATGATAAGCTTCTGTGCTCTGTGTGGTCAGTTTAGAACAAGGAAGAAAGGTGATCGGCAGGATAAGCCAGGTACTTCAGATGGAAGAAGTATATGAAAATGATAAAGACTACTTTTTTTTAAATACACATATTTGAACACACATAGATATTTAGTGTAACAAAAGCCTTACCTTCCCTAAAAATAACCTAAACTTTTATATGAAATCCCCATACACACCTTATGGACACAGGCAGTGTAACAGTTTGGCCTCCCAAAATCACAGCACCAAAAAGCCACAATCCATCTCTTAACAGCTTCAGTGAAGTCAACCTAGAAAAGGTACCCATAATAAGCACATAGTCCTGGAATTAAAAATAAAAAAAGTAAAAAAAAAATCTAAATAAAAAAGTAAAAAAAAAAAAAAAAAAAAAAAGGACAGGGAGCTTCCTTGTATGATGGCATGTGTAAATGCTGGACTATTCTCTGTTTGGATGCCCTCTTGTAATCTTTGTAAAGGCTGGAGTAAAGCAGAGAAGTGCATCTGAAGTTGATGTTTTTTTGTTTTTTTGCAATGGAAGAAACAGCAGGAATCAGTGTACAGAGAACATATCACTTTTCTCTGCTTTTAAAGAAACATAAAATAAGCCAAGTAAGCTGAAAAAGCTTTAGCAGCTGCCCTATGACAATAAAATCCCATTCCATGCTTTATATGTAAAGTGAAACATGATTTGTTGATATTTGTTTAATCTGTTAAAATAGAAAAAAGGTTGTAGATTTTTCCCATAGCAACCAATAAACATGTTGTCACTTACACACCAGGGAAATGACAGTTTAATCTGATTGGTTGCTTCAAATAGCTCATCTTTTGATCTCTGCACCTTGTTAAAGCAAAACCATTGGTGTTGACAGAATAATAGAGTAGAGGAGCTCACTTTGCCAAATGACAGCTCACTTGGTAAATATGCTGTAGCTGTATTCACCTCAATTGTACTATCATGTAAGGAAAAATCCAATTTTGTTTTTCAGTTCCCTTGCACAATTGGTTCTTTAAAACTGACCATACACTATACAATCTGATTGTACTAACTCTGTACAATATGCCTTAACTTTACCAAAACTATGAGGACAAACCTAAACAACATTTTCAATTAGAATCCAAACAGCCAGGCCCCTGCATTGCATAGTTGATAGCAGAGCTAAAGGAGATTGTACAATCGGATTGTATAGTGTATGGTCAGCCATAAGAAAACACAGCATTGCCTATTTACCAAGCTCCTAAACATTCACGTTCAGCTGTAGTTTCCATTAGTTAATCAACTGCTCAGAGGTTAATCCACTAACGCCAAATAGGCTGTTTACTTTTACAGGTGAATTTTTCCTTATCTCAGTGAATGTGGTGAAAATTCACTTTCCAATCAAGTGCAGGGGGAAAAAAATGTTATCTTGCACATTATTTGATGATGGAAGTCAGCAGAGCCTCGCCTCATTCACTAAGCTAAGGCTGGCCATACACTTTTCTCATACAATTTTCCAAAACCATATATTGTCAAGTCAAATCTAAATACTTTCAGTTTGTATGCAGTCGGGCAGGCCCTTACTAATACATAGTAGAGGATGAGTCTAAAGAAAATTGAATAAGATGATTGTGTAATGTATGGCCAGCCCAAAAATCCCTGGTGCACACAGAATCGAGTGCAGTTGTGCATAGCAACCAATGTGTTTCTAACTTCAGCTTGTTCAACTGAACTTTGGTAATAACACCAAGAAGCTGATTGGTTACTATGCACAGCTTCACCGCATTCTGTCTGCACCAGTGTTAGTAAATCCCCTTCTTTTAGTAAATGAGCCCCTATGGTTTGTATTCTTTTCCCTGATAGTTAAGTTTTTAGATGTACCTTTAAAAAATCCCAATTAAATGACATTCAGGTAGATTTGCAGAATAATTTATTTACCTATTAGAGGACAGATAAGGAAGGGGATTAATGAGGTATTAACAATCCTAGATTGTGATTCTTATCACCTAGACATATGTTTTTTCAATACACAACATTTTGTCTTTTTTTCCAGCATGTGGAGACAATGCTGTTTTGCCAGGTTATACGATTTCATATTCTGCCTGGATATATATATGTACAAATACAAATTGTAATCAAGTCCCTATATTCATAAGGGACTGGTATGGGAGAAGATTGAGCATATAAACAATCTGATTGTCAACGCAAATAGAGAAAGAAAAGTTGGAAATAGGACTGAAACCCCTTTTCTCAACAACAATAACCCCAAGAGCATGCGCAGTGAGCTAGTAGAAGTGTGACGTCATATAGCTAAGCGTGCTGATTCTTAGCTGAGCTATATTAATAGATCTCGCTTTAAACGATCATCTGTGAGTTTCCTAGGCAGATCAGGCGCTGAATCTACTTCTTACAGCTTCTTTTTCTTTAAACTCTATTACAATTATTTTGTTGATAAGTAAATAATTAAACCGATCAATCCATCCAGCTCTGTACATTAGCCATCACATCTTTAAGAGCATTTCATAATGGTGGACAATGTTTATCATGCACACATTGGATTGTTGGGAAAACAAAGTGCCTATTCCATGTATAGTAGATGGGTGTGCAATGTTTAGTGGACAAATCTGAGCTCTGCCATTGTAAGGGGAGACAATGTGAAAGCTTGCAGCAAATCCTGGTCTGGATCCCTCCCTGCTCACTGGATCGGGTTGTGGGAGCCACAATGCAATCTATGTACACGATCTTCATAGACATTTAAAAAAAAGGCTTCATCAAAAACTATCCAGAGTTACCACCATTTACAAATTATTATTTGTCCTTTGACATTTCCTCCCCGATCATTTCTAGAAAGCAGTGATCATCGAACAACAAATCACATTCAAGTTGTAAATCAACACAATAATTCTCCTGCCTACACTATTAGCTGTAATATGTATTGTGTAATATTTTTTTCCTGTTTCCATAAAACTCACAAATGCAAATAAAACAGATCGTATCACCAGAGCCTAATTATAGGTTGTTTGCTAATAAGGGGCTGATTTACTAATCATTTGATTTCTCTCCAGCCTGAGAGAACATCCAACACCCAATGGAATTAAAATACACGTTTATCTGAACCTGATTGAGTAATCATGTTCTTGATGTGTGTACAGGATGGGGTTAAAAAATACTGCTAAGCAAATTTTATAAATGCGCTCTTGTATTATTATTATTATTGTTGTTGTTTTTTTTGTATATAGATACAGCGATTAAATATTCGATTTAAAATAGCTTCCTACTAATGTGTATAAATAGTTCTAATAGTTTGAATTTTCTTAACTAGAAGTCAATTCTGCTATTATGGGTGGTTTGGACTCTCAAATAGAGAAAACAGCTGTAGATTTTATCTTTTTTTTAATTATTATTATTTCTCTTTGATTTGGTGGGATCTGCTGGAGATTTCCATAGAAGGACAAGTCCTTTGTCTTACTGTCAGCCCCAGAGCCGGGGAATCTGCGCTCAGAATGGCGCACTTCAATGAGAATTCTAATGCATATAACACATAACTATGAAAGGAATTCGTCTTTTTTTATACCACTCACTCTCTGGAATTCCTTTGTGCAAAACATCACTTCCATCCAAACAAGGAAGAGATCATAATTACAAATAACAGTAACTGTAACATTAAAATAATTGCTACTTAGTAGGAATAATTATTAGGCACTCGAAATTGCTACATTTGATCTCCAGTACAATAAACATAAAGCAAAAAAAAAAAAAAATGAATAAAATAAAACAAATAAAAAAATACAAATATATGATCCTATAAATACAAGATTTGATTATTCAATTGTGCTTTGCTTGTAATTAAATAATCTCTAAAGTGTAGAAGAGAAGGGTTAATGGTATGTGGCTGAGCATTGGAGGAGTGTAGGCTCCTGGAGATATGTAGGGCAGAGTAGGACAGGCTCGCTCCTTATTGCAGCAGCCGCAGTAAAAACCCGAGCTGTTGTTTTAATAGGGCAATAAAAATGAATTATGGCTGAACGCCTTCTAGCGCGATGCTTGTGGAATGGAATCCCCAGTCTAGTGCAATACGTAAGAGGCTTTTTTTGTATTTGTGTGTGCGTCCCTGCAATTGATCTCCTTGATGACATTCTCATTCATAGAAAGCATTTGATTTATGAGTTTAGGAAGAATTGCATACAGCATATCTAGATATTATTGCCTAAGCAGCCAGCATGGAGAGCTGAGCAAAACAAACATCGATTTGAGTGCATGTGTACATAAATAAATATATATGTATAATATATATATATATATATATATATATATATATATATATATATATATATATATATATATATATATATATATACGTTGAAAATGATATGCCTTGTTGCAAGAACATTCGAGATGAGCCATTTGCAGTGGGGGAGGGGGGCTGCTGTATAATTATACTAACTTGTAGGAGTGCGTTTGTTTTTAAGTATTACTTTTTGCATTATGATTCTGTTCACTGACATTTTCTGTTTTAAACTATTTTCTCTCCTAGGCTAAACTTTATGGGATCTTTCAGAATTGAGATCTTTTTACCGATCAAGAAGGCGATTTAATTACACGTTTATTTTTTTAAGCATACTAATATTTTTTTTTATTAACCATCAAAACATATATTTCCTTTTTTAACGTAACTATTTTTTAATGCTTGTGATGTAAAGATACTGGAGACAATTAAACAACTACTCCTCTGTGTTTTTTTTTCTTTTTTTTTTTTTTAGCAAAATAAAGGCAAATCAAAAAAATATATATGCATAAATTCTGCAATAAATATTTGGTTCTACAGACATTCATAAGTGATTATTTTTTGATTGCTCCCTATCAAACAGGAAAATAAATAAAGCTTCTGATATTTCGGGAGGGAAACTAAAAAAAAAAAAAAAAAATGAAAAGGAACCTGCGGGGTATAATGATATAATCATTTATTCTACCAAAATACTTATATGAACAACGATGCAATACAAAAATAAAAAGAAAGTGAAGATACATTTACATATGTAGTCACTTTCTTAGAGGCCTCGGTTATTGCTTTCCAATGATCTAGGACTAGGTCAACAGAATTTAAAATGCAAAGGTCATTAAATACTGCAATGGCTCTTTGACTCGATTAGAGGGCAAAAAGTAAGAATAAAAATAAAGTAGTAACCAATTTCTGAACAGGAAAAAAAACATAAAATAAGCTTTTTTTTTTTTTAATCAGTAGCTCAAATGCTGCAAGTCAATGGTGGTAAAAGTATCTGTGAAAAAATCAAAACTGTCTGTTGAGATATCTACGGGACTGTCTAGAGATCCTGGCAGACTGGGGGACACCGTGTCTGAGAGCTGAAGGCAGGAATCTGAGGAGAAGACGTTAAAGTCTGATAGGGAAGCCACATCTAGGCCCTCAGGACTGTCATTGTGGAGGCCAGCTGTGGAGTCCTGGCTCATTGTTGACGATAAACAGTTCTGAACAGTGGGTGACTGGTGCTGAAAATGTCTTAGATTTTTGTCATTGCTGGATAAAGGCGAGACTGGGAAAGTCTGAGATTCCCCATGGTGGGAGTTGGGAGCCTGCTGCTGGGACAAGGCGTTCTGCTGGA
>NW_027507764.1:140864788-140867288 GCF_037356315.1 Lithobates pipiens
CCTTGGAGCTGATGGTGCAGTTTGGAGCACAAGTTGGCCTCAGAAACCCATCAGCACTCAGCTATTACCTACCGGACCTCCATTATCGGCCATCTTATCAATCACTAACACATGCATTCAAAAAGATCTTGTCCAGCACATGCAGCTATCCCAGCCTCTCTCTCTCTCTCTCTCTCTTCTGTTACAGAACAGGCTCTATTTTCTTTTCCTATCAGTGAATGCTGCTACAGCTTACAATTTACAGCCACAGAAAAATATGTGCAGTTCTTGTTCCTATCCATAAGTCAGTAATCATCCATAACAATGAGACATTTTCAAACCATTGTCTGCAATATAATATAATATAATAAAATATTAAATGAACCCTTTCTTGTCTGTGTCTTATTTTGCCAAATGAATGAATTGTTTCCAAATATACAAAATTCTCACTGTATTTTTTTTCTCTAAGATTTTATTGCATCTTTAAAGAGATTTTATCTGATTTAAACATAGCTCCCTGTGCCACTAACCCATCCAACAAAAAGGTCCTTAGGGCGACCTTGATGTTAAGGGCGAATATTGTTTATAAATATGAAATATGGATAAATAATATGTAAACAGTTTGAATATTTTTGCTTGCATAACAAAAAATATAAATTAACCGGTATATATGCACCAGCATACACACAATTGAATAACAAGTATTATGATCCAGACAGACCCTGTTCAAGAGATTTTTTTTATATTTGCCTAGCAATTTTAGAGAAGTGCAATAATAATTTAATCTGATTCCCTGCGGGATAAGAAATGTACGAACAAATTCACATTTAAGAATTTTTTTTTCTCATAAAAAAATTTGTTCTTATACCCTGTTTGATAAAAGTGTAGATAAAATACAAATAAATTTGCTCCAGGAAAGATCATGAAGGGCGATATGTACTATGCAAAAAGAAAAAATGCAATTAATATTGCTGCCCCAAAAAAATATATAGGACTAGGGAGTCACTGTCATTAAAGGTAAAAAAGAAAATAAAAAGAAATAAAAAAATGTAGTTGATTCCCTACAAGTATTTGTGTCCATTACAAATGTGTCAGCTTGGGTGCTTCCTGAATTCTTCCCTGAGAACTGTGGTGAGAAGATAAATCTGTATATGTGGGGTGTGTATCACAAGGTCCATGGTGGTGAGTACTGTTCATTGGTCCAGGTCCACTGTAGTCCATATTGGAAGAGGAATGAGACAGATGAGTTAGACCAAACATGGAGGGCCCTGAATTAGTCATGGATTCCACATAATTGCCCCCTACATAAACGGGGCTTCCCTGTACATGAGGATTGCCATAGCCACCGCTGCCTTGGAGTGCATGGGGATCATATTCTGGGGTAACAGCAGCAGTCCCCGTGTATCTTTTCTGGTGAGGTGGGCAGCTGTTATGGGGGCTGGGGTAGGGAGCAGGCACACCATAAGCGTTTAGATGGGATTTGTTAAATGCTGGGGGGGACTGAGGCTCATAAGGGACACTGTTGACCATAGAATGCATAGAGTTTAGATATCCCCCAACGGTAGGTTGTGGTACAGGGCTCCTGCACGGTGATGGGCCACCCGATGAAGTCATCATGGATTTCCCTTTTTGATCTTTTTTGTATTTCATACGTCGGTTCTGGAACCAGATCTTGATTTGCCTCTCTGTGAGGTTGAGCAGGTTTGCCATCTCCACCCTTCTGGGTCTGCACAGGTATCTGTTAAAATGAAACTCCTTTTCCAGTTCAACAAGCTGGGCGCTTGTGTAAGCGGTGCGGGCTCTTTTTGAAGAGGATTGCCCCGGAGGGCTTTTGTCTCCAGCACAGCTCTCACCTGCAAAGGACCACACAGTTAAAATACACATAAACAAAGATTTCAGCAGCTGTGAAATATCCTAACAGAACCCCAGGCCCTGGATAGGGTGAGTTAATGCTCCAGCCAAACACAGGTGTGCCTTCCTTAATAAAATGTTGCAACCATGTGCAGTAACCTATAGCAACCAGCAGTATGTTAGTATCACTCCAATGTGGAACACTGGTATCAGAGTGGTTGCAATGGGTCACAGCACATCATTGCACAGTGGGTGACTGAAGACAGACAAAGGTGGAGCTATTGCACATAGCAACCAGCAGTAGAAGTAAAATAATAATAATAATAATAATAATAATATATATATATATATATATATATATATATATATATATATATATATTCCTCTGTTTTTTTTTTTTTTTTTTTTAATAGAAATAAACCTCATATCATTAAATTAACTCTCAACGGATTTAATGACCAAAACAAGAGAAGCTCAAAATATGTAAAAGTACAATCTATTGTTTATATTACACCTACACTCCACACTACCACTGAACACACACAAAGGGGAATTTACTAAGACTGGAGTAGAGAGACTCTGGGGCAGCTGTGGATGACAACCAATCAGCGTCTAGTTTTTATTTTGAAAGCTTAACTGAACAAGCTGAAGCTAGAAGCTGATTGGTTGC
>NW_027507764.1:140872288-140907288 GCF_037356315.1 Lithobates pipiens
TAGGTAGTAGGTGCACATCATATACATTTATAGGCTGATGGGCATAGTGGAAATAATAAAAAAAAAATGCACACCCACCGGTTGTTATATCTATAGCACAAACAGTGAGGCAAATTTACTAAAGGAGTTGGGAATATTTACACAATATATTGTGTGAATATTTACTATAATTAGCCAATAATATGAAAAGCAATGCTTGCCTACTTTTTATCTGCAGATGATTGGATAATTGAAATGAATATTCACACACTTTATTCTTACTAGCTGCTTTAATTTAAAAAAAAAGCCTCACCCTGTATCTTTCTATCATATATATATATATATATATATATATATATATATATATATATATATATATATATATATATATATATATATATATATATATATATATATATATATATATACTATATCTGTATGTTTATTATATACATACAAAAAAGGTGGATGCTGATATTGTAAATGCAAAATAATCACAATTTGTTTGTATCTATATAATCTACAGATATCTTGACATATGTTAGGTAGCATGTATGTGTATATTTACATATGGTTACTTGAATATGCACACAAACAAAAATATACATACACACACATATCTAGGTGTTTTAACTTTCATTTTTTTTTATTAAATATTTACATTTTTTTAGAAATAAGCATGCCAAGTAAAAACAGAATGTTTTATGGAGAACTATTTTTTTTTCTTTTTTTACTGTAGCTTTATACACTGCTATATTATTCCATCAGCTACAGCCCTGGCTTCTATGTAATATATGTTATATATTTTATATATATATATATATATATACACTTTTTTTTAAGAAATAAGCATGCCAAGTACAAAACAAATCTCTTAAGTACAAGGAACATCCACAGCACTTAGGTGTTTTATGGAGAACTATTTTATTTTATTTATTTTTTTAATTTAGCTTTATACACTACTATATTATTCCATCAGCTATAGCCCTGGCTTCTATGTAATATATGTTATATATTTGTTATATATTAAATGTTTTTAATAAATAAGTATGCCAAGTACAAACAAATCTCTGAAGTACAAGGAACATCCACAGCAGCATCTAGGTGTTTTATGGAGAACTTTTTTTTTTTTTTACTTTAGCTTTATACACTACTAAATCCTTCCATCAGCTACAGCCCCGGCTTCTATGTTATATATTTTTTTTAGAAATTTATTTTTTATTTTGTATTATGTTTTATTAATAATTTTATAAACATTTAAGCACACAACCTATGTCCAAAGCAAGCTGGTGCACACAAAATACACACAAAGTTTAGTCCTCAAACATACACATATGACCCAGCCTCACTGATCTGATAAACCTCATGTAAAAACGATAACCCCAGCTCTTGGTGCTTATTGTAAATTACAGGTTATTGTACATTCAGTGCACACTATTGACTCAGTAAACAATCGTTTATCAACTGCTAGATACAGCTTCCCAAACACAGGCCTATAGAACACAATTCTAATGTCATCCAGATGAAAAGTCTACATTCACCTTACTGGGCTCAATAATAATAATAATATAGCATAAAGGACATGTCCAATATGAACATGTATAGAACACACGCACATATATATATATATATATATATATCAGATTAATTAATGCATGCCCACCTGCTGCCTTATGTAAGAACTATACCACTAGTTAGAAATACATGTAAGTCAATTGTAGCCGCTTGGCTTTTAAATAATAACACAAAGCAGCAGAATGATACAACCAGGACTGCTCCAAGGCCAACTCTATTTACTATGTGACCGCCTAGGCTGCTTAATATACTGAGCTCCACATATGGTAGATACATGAACAAAAATACAATGCTAAATAGATTCATAAGTAACTTAAAAAAAAAGTCATAGGCCTTGTAATGTGATTTGTCGTCGTGAAATGTACACAATTCTACCTGTTAAAACATGATGGATTTGAAAAAACACCAGGAACCAGAAAGACCAGCAGCGTTCATCTCCATGACCACGGCATGAACTTTGTGTGCAGCCCCTAACGATAATAGGCTCTGTCTTTGCAACTGCTCTGTAATTTGATGTATGGGGGTCATTTGGCTAGCGAGAGGGTAGATGATGGAAACACAAGCCATAAAATACTTCTAGGATCCTGACTATCTTTTGTTAAATCTTCATGTTTACCTATGTCCAAATAACTATTCAAACTTTTAGCCACAAGACAAAAGCAAAAGCATTCAAAACGCCTCCAAAGCAAACTGCGAGAACATATATAAATATATAAAAAGCTACATTTCAGAAGCTGCTCTCATCTTAGCACAAAGCAAAAGGAGTGGTAAAACATAATGGGGAAAAAAAATAATATATATATATATATATATATATATATATATATATATATATATATGTATATATAGAAAGAGAGAGGGAGAGAGAGAGGGTTTGTTTTTATATCTATACTTCTATGTTTACATTTATATTCTTTTTATATTTCTTTGTGTATCCAATTCTAAACATAATAAAAGAAAGAAGTAGATAAACATTACAAACCCCTAACAGGCCTAAAGTTATCATGGTACGTTTCCAACTTTTTTTTTAAGATGGGGGTTTCACTTTTTCCCCATACCTTCCTACAATGATATTATTATAAATAATATCTGTGTAGCTTTTGAATTTTATTGAAATAGTTGTATCCTTTTCCTTGAAATTTACATTACACACTACTAAAAAAAAAATTCCACCATTTCTCCCAGAGCCAGTATTCTCCCAAAATATAATGACTGGAGTATGAAAAAGATGAACTGGAAAGCCACATGTCAGTGGGCCTTTATTAACCCATTCTTTTCTGAGAAGACCCTGAAAGAGGCATTATTCACCCGACATGCCCCTTAGCTAGCAGTATAACAATATTTCATGCTTTAGAGGATTCACCCAATGTTATTATCGAAAATTAGATTTATATTTGCAGCTCAATTCCTCAAACTGGCAGAATTAAATGAAGTAGGAAATATACTGTAGGAAATAGATATAAATATAAGTAGGAAATAGACTGTAAAAAAAAAAATAGTATTTTATTGAAAGCAAAAATAATAAAGATACAAAAGCACAGCCTGCTTTACTGTTGTAAGTGCAACCATGTTCTTAGTAGTTATTTACTGTGTCCTAGAGAAGAGAAGGGAAAAAATATTTGGAGGTGAAGATAAAAAAAAAATGAGTAATCTCCTAGATTCAATGGGCAGATAGCAGAGAAACTGTGTGGAGACGAGAAAACAGCCTGTATTAGCAAACTATACGTATCAGTCATTTCTTGAAAGGAAGCTGGAGCCTGTGAACTCTTCTTGAACCGAGATTTAAGACTATGGTCATAAATCACTGGGACATAAACTCCAACCATTCAGAAGTGATAGAGGATTTCTGGCCGTCTTACCTTGGATTCTGACGACTGACGCGGAACACAACAGACTGTCCTCCAGTTCGGCTTCAGAACCAGCAGATCTGGGTCCCC
The DNA here is from genome assembly GCF_037356315.1 of Lithobates pipiens. NCBI lineage: Eukaryota > Metazoa > Chordata > Amphibia > Anura > Ranidae > Lithobates > Lithobates pipiens. The sequence goes on from NW_027507764.1 coordinate 140,875,780, forward strand.
CCACCCTGACTTAATTCCTAGGCATAATGAAGGGGGCAAGGATAGCAAAGCACTGCAGCTCTATCACCTAAGCAGGCAAAGCAGGCACAACACGACCTCAGGATGAGAACAAGCGCTCAGGAAATCTGAACAAGAAATGGTCTGCCAAAAAAACTGGACAACCCCTAAGGTTACATATGGGCGACCCCGGTCACCAAGATAAGAGCTATCAACTCTCAGGGCTTTCCAAGTGTAGTTCCACAGACACAAAAATGGTATGTTTCTCCTTACAAATATTGCGTGCTGAATGATGCTAGATTCCAAGGAGAATATTCATCTGGGAACTGGGATGTGTTGGGGGGGAGAGGGGGAAAAAAAGAGAAAGACATTTAGGGAGATGGGGTAGACATGGAAAGAAAAATAAAATAACATGAAAAAATAGTGGGAGGAGGATCTAGGACCCTGTGAAAGTAGGCGTCACTTGGGTTCTGGAAAATTATGCTAATGAACAGCCTGCGACTTAAAGGTCTGATTTAAATGGCTTTAGCTGCTTTTTTTTTCCAATATTATTATTATTTAATTCGCTCCTTTTAGCCTATTTCTATGTGTCTTTAAACGAACGTTAGTTATTTGTCACCAAACATATGCCGCCAGTCAGTAAAAAGGAGTTTCTAATGATATTCTGAATTATTAATCTATTGATGTATGTGCACTTGATTTCAATCCTAACGTCTAGTGTGTGCTGACCTGTCTGGCTTCTAATAAACCAAATCTAAAGGAAATCTTTTCATTTCTGTTAATAGAAGGGTTTGTGGTAAACGAATAATGACTGCTATGATTTTCTTTTATCTTCCCAAAGCGAAATAAAATGCAACTGAATCCCTTTCACTGGCGTTATTCCCTCCTATTGTAGCGTTATTATTTTTCATTGAGGATTAGGACCTAATAAGCGCAACATGGAAAATCTTAAGCCCAAACCAGTTGTTAAAATCTAATATGAATGTTGCAGAGGAGCGAGGTTACTGGGAGAAGGCAGCAAATAAAGTGAAATACATAAAGGACTATATAGGCCGGTGGCCTCTTCTGCATACCAATGGCTTTGTCATTTATGGCTAGGAAAGATTTATTACACCATGCACCATGGCTGTAAACGGGGCATTAAAACACAGAAAACACTTGCTCCTTACTGCAGATTGCAATGGCACCACTTGAAAGGAGGGAGTCAGGCAACGTAGGAGGAGAAGGCAGCCAGAAATCCACTACTAGGCATTTTCATTTAAGCCAATACTCAGTGTTGTATTTGATGAAAGCCCACTTTGGTCAATCATTCACCCCACTACTTCTTAAATTTGCTGATCCGAGTTTCTTTTATTTCAGTACTGCTGAGGATAGGATCAGCGCCTTCCTTATGGCTGGACACCCTATACCTTATAATGCCTTCCAGACTGGAGAGAAAAAGAGAGAGAGAGCATACACTCTGTTATAACCTACTTACACATGAAATAGGAGGGGAAATGGACCACAATAAATTCCATGATGATTATCATTTGAAAGGTTTATGCCTCTGACAGGGAGATGTTTATCCCATCCACGGCACCTTTCTCAGGTATTGTTTGTATGTATGTGTGTTGTAAATCAGTTTACTGGAGCTATATTATGTAGGTCGGGTATTCATTTTGTATAAAGTGCTGCTTGATTATTCCCTGGCTTCCAGGTTCTAGAGAGATTGATGGGATCCTACTCATTATCGCATATATTTACACCTTATCGCTATATATTGTTTTATAATTGAAATCATGTTTGTAAAATGCTATGTGTGCAATAAAAGTCTGACTATTCAAGGCTCTTGGGTTGATTGGATATTTATGCAATAGCAACATAAATGTAGAAAAGTAGAACATATGACTGGGGAAGCAGCACCTTGGGTAGCCGTAAAGGTAGATCTACAAAAAGCATTGCACTTAGCCACCGCTAACTATTAATACCAGACACCCTTTTTTCCTGTGCAGTAAATATGGATATGAAAATATTTATTTACGTAAGAATTACATCAGAAACTGATAATGCATATTCCTTAAATAAATAAAATACATTTAATAAAGTATTATTTTAAAGTGAATCGGTTATTCAAATCAATATATTCATAAGCCTTTGCTTTATCTACTGAACATAACTTGCATCCTTCAACAAAAATCCTGACATAAAAGAACCAATGCGATATGTCTTCCAATCTATTTCTTCCAAATAAAAAGGAATATGCAAACATGTATAAGATGAATATATACACATGCATTTAAATATTTATTATTGTATATATGATACATATACACACACATATATAAACATTTATATATCTTGTATAAATGGTTCACATACACACTCACACATATATACGTCTGTGTGCATATATATAAGAATAGATGTTTTGTTTATATACGTATGTATGTATCATATGCACAATAATATATATAATATATATATATATATATATATATATATATATATATATATATATATATATATATATATATATATATATGTATATATATAGATAGATAGATAGATAGATATATTACTCACACACACATATTTTTCTATAGAGACATACAAACACATACAAGGAATTATGCAGCTAGCCTAGCCACCTTCTGGGAAGCATGATTGTAAACCATTTTGGTACATCATCTTATCAAGCTCTTCTGCCCCAATTCACTAGCTACATAAATCAAATCTCAGCACTGTGACCTTTCCTCAAGCGCCACTCATTAGTGCGTGTACTTAATATCCTCACTCTCTCTATGTATTCCTATGCAGCTTTGTATACACATTGTAACATGCCAATAATCATATCTATAGGATATGAAAAATAACCACTTCAGCCTTGACCCGATAGTGTTAGGCAGCCTCTTAAATTGTAAAGGCGGTTTGAAGTATCTAGATATGTTATCAACATCTAGAATAGTGCATTTTTTTCCTGTGGCCAAATAACACAAAGAAAAAAAATAATATATATATATATATATATATATATATATATATATATATATATATATATATAAATCTGGTATTTTATTAAAATACAAAGATAGCAATAGCTACAGACGGAATAACACCTAAACTAAAAAATAAAAAAGAAGCATTCAAATCACCTAAATACAACACATCAATGCCATCATATTTTTTGTGTTGAAATTGCAGGATAATGAGCATTTGATCCTTATTAAATATTGTTTTTCTAATGGCTGCCCGCTCAATTCTACAAAGAATAGAGGAAGACAAGAGTAGACTAATAAAAAAAAAAAGCAAAAAAAAATAAAAAAATCCTAAGGAGTCCAGCACTGGTAAGCTTTATAATTATAAACCAAGCACACAGGAAAATCGTTATTTTTGCTGTATCAGAAGAGATATTAGAAGATGTGAAGAGAGAAGACCCTCCAAGAAGCGCAATGGGGAAACAGAATACACACGCAGACCCTAAATTCTCTATTGACCTTTATCATGGCCAGCAATAACTCACACCATTCATGAACAATCATTCGATATACCTTAAAATAAAATCCATCCTTTCTAACGAAGCATTTAGTCCTATCAGCTTTCCAGTGGGGTCTCGCTGATGGTGGGATCTGGGTTGCAATAATAAAGAGAGCCTCTTGCTGGAGGTGGTAGGGAAAGCACTTGCTCTCAACAGATACTGGAAAGGCGTAATCACAGGAGAAGCTTGGCTGGGTCTCCGCTCCAAATGGCACAATAATGCGCTGTATTATGTGCTCACGTGGTCATACGTCAACTTAAATCCTTTTATTTCAAATAGGGAATGGTGGAGGAACAAGATTTGCAACATTCACCCTCTCCCTACCTCAAATAACACATAAACCCAACTCAGCACAAGTCCAAGGTCCCCCATTATTTGTTCCCTATTCTGGACAGAAAAAAATACGTTCCCTTATCTATCACATAGCTGTTGACTCACATACTTCCACAAGTTAGTACAATAGGTACTGAAGGCAGAAGAACACTCACAGGAGTAGGTCAGTCCATGGAGTAGAGCAAGCCTTGTTGACTGATTACTAAGCTCAGCACATATGAGCCATTAGAGAGGCCCATTGAGGAAGCCTTGCTTACTCCCACACATGACACATGTCCCACAGTAGAAGCTAAAAGGCCCTTAATTACCTGACAAATGCAAAACGCGTCTATCCTTCTAAAAGTTTTATGTTCATCTAAGCACAAGATTCCTCTGAAATGGGTCTGACATTTTTTGAGTATTCACAAATCCTCCTGTGTAAAGTCCCCTTGAGAAGCAGTTGTCTACAGACTCACAATTACAAGGTGCTTTCTGCAGTTGAATGACTCTTTGCACTAAAAAAATTATACTATTGTGTGTGTGTGTGTGTGTGTGGTGTAGTGTGTGTGTGTTTGTGTGTGTGTGGTGTGGTGTAGTGTAGTGTGTGATGTAGTGTGTGTGTGTGTGTGGTGTAGTGTGTGTTTGTGTAGTAGTGTAGTGTGTGTGGTGTAGTGTGTGTGTGTGTGGTGTAGTGTGAGTGTGTGGTGTAGTGTGAGTGATATACAGTAGTGTGGGTGGTGTAGTGTGTGTTGGATGGTTATAGATATACTGATAATAAAATAGGTAGTTAGATAAAAAGAAAGATAGATAGATAGATAGATAGATAGATAGATAGATAGATAGATAGATAGATAGATAGATAGATAGATTAGAGATAGGCTGGCCATACATTATACAATTTGCTTTTTACATTTCCTTTAGATATACCTTAAACTATGTAGTGGAAGGGCTACCCTGATTGCATACAAATTGAAAGTGTTTAGGTTTGACCTCATATTATATGTTTTTTGTAAATCTAAAGGAAAATTGTAGAACAAGATTATAAAATGTATGGCCAACCAAAGACTTATGGTACAACAGGTAGGTAGATATATTGGTAGATACATAGATTCGAGATAGACTGATAAAAAAGGCAGATAGATAGATAGATAGATAGATAGATAGATAGATAGATAGATAGATAGATAGATAGATAGATAGATAGATAGATAGATTAGAGCTAGACTGATTATAAAACATGTAGGTAGATAGCTTGAGATAGACTGATAATAAAATAGGTAGATAGATGGATACATTTATTGATAGATATATTAGTGATAGGCTGATGATAAAATAATTAGGTAGATATATAAACTGATAGATAGATAGATAGATAGATAGATAGATAGATAGATAGATAGATAGATAGATAGATTAGAGATAGACTGATAAGAAAATGAGTTGGGTAGATAGATAGAACTACCCATAGACACAAATACTCCAAACACACACACACACACACACACACACACACACACTCACAGTATACACACCTTAAGTTTAAAAAGAGACGTATATGGATACACATTCAAGTTATTTGGGGGGAGTTTATGGTCAGTGGCCTCTGAACAATAACATTTAAGAAATGAGATCAAGCTTCATTGGTGAAACTATTCCATAGGAGAACTCCCAAAGACACAAGCTGAGCCCATGAAAGCGAATAAAACTGATTTTCTGGCTCAGGCTTGTCATTTTCAAGCAAGTTAATGAATATCTCGAACAGAATGAGCCATGGAACAAAAAGCCTCTAAGCAGCAAAGGGGAGCGAAATTAATGGATAATTGGGCAGTTGTTGGGAAGTTCAGGGCAGAGTAAGATGTGTGGCTTCTTCTCTGGACTGGAACACTTAAGAACTGGATGGAACTTGAAGAGGAGCCCAGTCTTTCTAAACTACTTGGTGGAGACTTTACACCACACTTATTTCATTACACTGCACATTAGCAGGTAAATTGCTGTTAGTGTGAATGGAGCCTTAAAAACTGAAATGTATATGTAGCTCACAAGTATCTGTGTCTTTCAGAGATCGAAGATTGAAGTGGGTTTACTGGAATCGGCCTGGTGATGAATGGATGAGCATGGAAGCCCTGGATGGACTGAGTATCACAAGAATTGTGTTTACTTCAGGGAATTTCTGGACTCAGTTTGCTCCACAATCCATCTAGTGTACCGCTGCAGCCAGGATATATTGACTGTGGATTCCATATGGGTGGTGCAAACTGATAAATATATACTCTATTTTCTGTTTATGTGCAGGACTAACTACAGATTGCTACTCGATTACGCTATTATTACTCCAAAAATCACAATTGTGCTATAATTTGTGTAATCTCCAGATCGTTACAGACACTCAGAAGTGTAAATCTGTGCAGCCCTATTGAGCACGAGGTTGACCACGCCAGGGACACACAAAAGGCTCTTTATCTGGCAAAGTTCTGACATGGCTGGGATAATTGAAGAGGTTTATGGCCATGAGCATGATAAAATGCTGGGCTTTGCTGTTTCTTGACAACTTTCCAGCAACACTGGCTCAATTTTTATTATGTTATGTGTAGATAAATAGTCACATTTTGATATTTATCATTACACCTGGGTAGTCGCATAACTAAAAGTGGTGACCTAGGACGACAAATAAATCATTACATGGCCGCCTATATGCATCTATATTCATATGTGCTGTCAAATATTGCTCCTGTGTCAATTCTACCAGTATTTGTGTTTACATGTATTGTTTTTAGAATGGAAATCTACACATCTTCTTAAGTAGTGTATATCGAAGGTTGCTAGCAGAAAGCTCATATGCAGGCTAATGCCAAGAAAGGCAGGAGATTATACTGAAAACTTCAGAGGTGCTGCATACCCATGGCGGCCCCCCTCAAATTTATAGCGCACCATTACTGGCAGGTGTGAACAAAGAAAATCAATAAACTTGTCAACGGGAGTACTTAAGAGTGTAATACTGCTGCGTGTGAAGGGGAGTTTTATGACTGCTTTAAATATCATTAAGAAAAGACAACAGCCGATTTGGGTAGCCATGAAGCTGGTTAAAATGGAAATGCAAAATTCTGCTTTTTTGTTTTTCAGTAAAGTGAGATCACCTACTCTGGGGCGATGTTTGAAGTAATCAAATGTGCTGCAGATGAGTTTATGTTGTGTGTAAGTATTATCCCAAACAAAGTAGCAACATGCAAATACAAAGCTTTCCCGGATGGTAAAAATACACATCTGTGCTGAGCAGCTTTAGGAAACTTCCTATTTGAATGTCAACTGGAGAATGGTATATAAATCATGTAGCTGGGGTCCTTTGTCCTGCTAAATTACTGAGAATTCTTCACATGTCCTGTGTCTCCTTAAATATCACTATTTCTTGAGTTACCTGCAAGGATTTGGTGTTTTGTAACACACCATGAATAGTAGCTATTCTGTCATCTTAAATATTTATCAGGGGCATCCTTGTTTAGTGCTGACATGAGTGTGACTATGATAACTTTGTTACTATGGGTCAGACCAGCAAGAAATACATGTGAGCAGGGAAGTTCTAACTGCTAAAAAAAAGGTTTTTGGTATAGAAATACTCTAAAATCAGTTTGCAAGGTGGTAAAATAAGCCCTCTTTGGGTTATCAAAATAAAAATAAATAAAGGATAGATGGATAAATAGAATGAATAAATAAATAAGAGAAGGGGAAAGAGAGAGAGATACACACATACATATTAAGAAAGAAAGAAAGAAGGAAAGAAAGAAAGAAAGAAAGAAAGAAAGAAAGAAAGAAAGAAAGAAAGAAAGAAAGAAAGAAAGAAAGAAAGAAAGAAAGAAAGAAAGAAAAAGAAAATAGATAGATAGATAGATAGATAGATAGATAGATAGATAGATAGATAGATAGATATTAAAGTATGTTGACATATCAGAAAAAATCCAGTCCTTTTTATCTCTCTTTTGATGGGTGTGTTACTCAAGATCTCTGCAAGATCTTTGCTCTAACACAAATCAGCACTCTTTCATAAATACTTCTCAATTTAGTCAATACAAGTCGTATGGTGCCCCCAATAGCAGTAGTGATATTTTTAGGTGTGGCTGAAGCTACAGTCTTATAGGCTGATTTTTTTGGTATGGATAATAAAGATGTCCCACAATCAAAGCAACATTTTCTTTGTGTTCCTCAAGTATGCATCAGTTAAAATATGCACGAGAAATGATTGGAATATCGAAATGTATCCAAGGAAGCAAAATAAATGGCATAACTGGACATGTAAAACAAACACAAAAGCTGTGCACACTATATATCAATACATTTATGTTTTTTTTTTTAATAGAAATATAGTAAATCACACAAAGACGTTTACAAGGACTGAAATATTACATTTGTGTCATTAAAGGAAATAGCTAATTTAGTGACCATAAATCACGAAATAATGTTGCTGTAATTAGCTATATTTTTGTTAGAATCAGTATCAAGCAACCATAGCAGGTTGTTCAAATTGCCATTGCCATATGATTCTATGACACCAGACGTTTAAACTGATTTATTTTAAAATGTAGCACATTTTCCACTAGTACTGATTTGCTTTTGACCTGTTATAAAACAAAGTGACGTTAAACCTATGAAACAAAACTGTGATCTTGCTATTTTTCCATCACATAACAGCATCGCTTGGTTATAGGAAAACTTGACCAGGTCATTCACAAAACATACACCTACAATAGTTTTTTTTTTCCTGGTAAAGGATATGTAAAAGAAATAACTAGCTATTGACAGCTGCCAATCAGGTACAAGATTCAACATATCACTCTTCTTTGATCATAGCATTAAAAGTAATTTTATTGCTAAGACACAATCATTATTCTCCCAGTGCTATTCATAGAGGCGGCTTAATTTCATACATAAATCCAAAAGACTAATGAATCGTGGAGATATAATGTCCTCCAACACTCTGCTTTTCCATCGCTAACCAGACTCTCACCCCTACACTTGAGATGGACTGACTTTGTAACTCAGGAGACAATAACACCCCCACCATCCAGGCATGTGGCAATGTCCACACAGAAAATAGACACTAAAGGTCTCTATTTCTATCAAGACCCACAGATGCCCCTTCCAATCATATAGCTTCCATAGACCCTAGAAAGAACCTTCTGTAAACTATCTTATTTAATTCTAATTATTTATGGTACTTACTGAAATTGTCTCTTTCTTCCTGGTAATACTTCTGTGAAAGTGCTTCTTAAAAAAAGTCTGCCTTCGTAAAACTACTGAGCTGAGACAGATTCCAGACAAGATCTGAACTAATCACCATACAAGATCTCCTACTATATGAATATTTAGGTAACCACGTGAACAGAGAGCAATACATGCAGAGTGACAACTACAAGCCTGGTTCCGTCTAGCATGCACTATGCCATACCACACGTTTATGTTGACTCATGCTCTTCCAAGGAGGGAATTGTACACCAGTGGCTCTCCCATGAAACTACATGTTTCAGCATGCCTTACCAGCCAATACTGACAATTTAAACTGCCTCCTGAAAACAATTAGGCAACCAATTACTTTTCAGAGTCTTGGTGAAAACATCTATACAGTTCATTTCTGAGGCCTTATAATGGTAACGCAACAACACATCATGAGAGGGGGGAAATGTTGGGTCTGGCACCACAATACAAAAAAAAATGTGTTGATTAAATACCAATGCTGCACCTAAAATTAGTGGAAAACTAATAGCAATGCAAGAATACATATAAAGGGCGCAATGGAAACAATATAAAAAGCAATATTAAATATAAAATATGAAATAAATAATATACAATGTTTATCTGATTAATAAAGTGCACAAAAAAATAAAGCATCACAAATGTCTATAATAATCATATGTGAACATGCTCCAACACCATGAAAATAAAGCGCAAACATGCTTCAGTAAATTTGCTAAAAGTGCTTCCGCTGAAGTGATAACAAAATCCACTCACCAGATCGCCTCGGCCACAAAGCGACCTCAAAGCATGACTAATGAGAAGGACTCTTTAATTCTAAGCAGTGGCTCCTTTATGCATCCCATTCCAATCAAGCAATCATATATGGAGGAAGCTGGGTCCTAATCCACTTTGCATGTATACAAATGTAGGTGTCTTCACCTTATAACATCTCTCCACTGCATGACCAACATCATCATCAAGGGCCTGTGTTTCAGGCTTTACACCAGTACAGTTGACCTCTTTTCCCATAGAGACCAACAGTGGTGAAGCAGTACACATCAACTGGTTGCAGGCATAATAATCTGCAGTGTCCAGACACAGATCAGTGTTCTGGGCTCCAGACTAGGCCATAGGTTTCTGGTTAAAGCCTCATAGATTTCAAAATGGAAATTAAAGCTGGCCATACATTATACAATTGTCTTACTCAATTTCATTTAGATTTACATTCAACTATGTAGTGCAAGGGCTTGTCAGTTTGCATACAAATTTAAAGTGTTTAGGTTTGATCTCATATTATATGGTTTTGGTAAATTGTACAGGAACATTGTATAATCTATGGCCAGCCTTAAGCTGGATACACACTATACAATGTTCTTTAGATTGTTTTCCTTTGGACTTACCAAAACCATATAATATGAAGTCAAACCTAAACACTTTCAATTTGTATGCAATCAGGCAGGCCCTTGCACTACATAGTTTAAATTGTATAGTGCGTATCCAACTGTAGGGTCTATGCGCACTGGCTTACAAATTGCTGTTTCTACAGGAGTTTTGCATTTTGCCTGTAGAAGCAGCTCAGCGTTATTCTATGTGTCCATGCACATTAGGATGATTAGAGGCATATTTTCAGCTCATTTAGATGTAGGAAAAAACCCTTCTGGTTTGCATTTCTGATTGGAGCTTTCTGGCAGGAAAAATGCAAAACTCTCCTAAACGCATCTAAACTATGTACAAAAAATGTTTAATGATAGTGATGGCAAACCTTGGCACCCCAGATGTTTTGAAACTACATTTCCCATGATGCTCTGACACTCTACAGTGTAGTTGAGCATCATGGAAAATGAAGTTCCAAAACATCCAGGGTGCCAAGGTTTGCCATCTCTGCTCTATGAGCATTTTGTTCTGCCAAGGCAACTGGTGTTTTTTTATGCCCAGTGTGCATGGAGCTTTACTCTACACCAGGCATCTTGCTTTTTAAATTAAATGTAAATGGGCAAATAAAACTGATCTGAGTGTCTGCAGAATCAAATTTTCCCAACTGGCATAAAATTGTTTGCCTTTAATAACTCACCTCAATGGAATCTCTTCACTTTGGATATTGTCCCCTTGGACACACAGACAAGAAGCAAAAAAAAAACATAAAATTCACCAATGAGGCCTGCAAGCCTCCATACCAGTGTTATTAAGCAAAACATTAGATTTAAATTCTTTATGAGATTTTTCAACCATTTTCAAATTTCAACTCATCTGGATATGTATAATAACATACTCCCTCATGAAGTTGACTGATTATCTGGGTACTGTATGTGAATCAGAGCTGTTGATTGCTGGTGATATAGATCACATATCCTCAGCACAGTCTTCTATGCAGAAAAAAAAGCTACATGTGATAGTGTACTGTGGGAGGAAGAATGGTTTTGTGTGCTATAAACTGTGTGGGGCGCGTTTCTGGCAATATTTACATACTTGTTTTCAAGTGATCTAGTTATGAAAGGATCTATGTGGAGTGACAGGGGCGGGAACAATTTAAAAGTTGATGTTTTACCTTCAGAGCTTAAAACTCTGCCCCACTGTTTTCTTCAATACTCTCAGGGAACCAGGGAGGTTATAAGTAGAGTGGTGGTGGTGGGGGCTGAGGTGGACTAAACAGAGAGAAACAGATGGGATGAGAGGGAAAGAAGAGAGAAAGGCAAAAGAGAAGGAGGTTGAAAGAATAGACAGATTAAAAAAAAGATTTTTGAAGGGGAGAGAGAGAGAGAAAGATAGAGATTGAGGTAAAACAGAAGAATGAAAAAAGGAAAGATAATATAAAAGATAAAGAGATAGGAAAGAGAGAATAATAATAATAAAGTAGTTGATTTATTTAAATTAGAGAGTGCAAAATCTGGTGCTACTGTGTATGGTAGCCAATCAGCTTCTAACTTCAGCTTGTTCAATTACAACCTGGAAGCTGATTGGTTTCTATGCACAGCTGCACCAGATTTTAGTAAATCAGGCCCATAATGGTTTGAAAATATGGATAAGATACACTCTGTATGTAGAGTGAACATTATAAAGAGACAAGGGTCTAAGAAGGCATAACTGAAGACCATAAGAGAAGAAATTCTACAAAAGTAATAGAGAATGATAAAGAGAAACAGGGAAGCAAGGAGGGGAAAGAGAGAGAGAAAGAGAGGGAGAGATCAGAGAGAGCCTAATATAAAAAAAGAGGAGGAGAGATGGAGAATTGAGAGCTAGCACCTAAAGAATAACAGATGAGGCAAAAGAATACTGGAAGGATATTAGTAGAAAAGAGAAATATAAAACAATACTAAGAGGATGCATGAGAGAAAGATAAAATGGGTTCTTTACAAAATAATTATTTTTTTAATAGTTTGTCTTTGACTCAGATACCAAATTCAGTTCAAGGGAATAAAAAAAAACAGAACTCTGGTAATTAGAGAAAACAGTATCCAGTTTATGTATACTTGGAAAACTCATATTTAGCAAGGTACATGCTCTATTATCTTGTAAGCATGATAAAAGTGTCTAAACATATACAATGTAATATTTAGACTGTAGGCTCTAACAAGCAGGGCCCTCTGATTCCTTTTGTACCAAATTGTAATGTAACTGTAATGTCTGCCCTCTGAGCAAACTGTTGGTGCTATATAAAACCTGAATAATAATAATAATAATAATAATAATAATAATTACTCCTTTAGCAATCCAATACCTAAAAGAAAGGGAGAAAGGAAAAAGAGCTAAGATGGGGAAGAGGGAGAGGTCTGTATATAAACCAAGATATTAAAAAGGAGGAGGGAGACATATTTAACATCTAACCAAATTTCTGTATATTGTGTTGCCAATAACATGTGCAAACCATGGCCCCACCATAGAATATAATGAAATCTACTTGAACATCTGGGGTAAAATATTCCTTGTTATAAATGGTGATTCTGCATACATTAGAAAAGAGCTCCTGGCTGCAAAGCTCCATTGTATGAAGAGAATTCTCCACCTTTCATCCTGCCACATTAATAATACCCAGTGAACCCGTGTCCCATTTTGTGCCATTCAGCTAAAAGAAAACCAATCACACAGCCAGAGCAATAAAACTCTCCCCTAGAGCTATCTGCTATCTCTGTCCTTTCTGGTGTATCCAATTTCTAAGCACAAAACAAATAAAACATCTTTAATTTCATCTCAACAAACAATTTTAACAGTTCTATGAGGATATTCTAAGAATTCATTTCTGCTAAAATTTCAGATGCAGCACAAGGCTACCAATGATCAGAGAGCATTGCTTCAAGGATGGCTCATTGCATTTGTGAAAAGCACTGATCAAACAAAGTGCATGCAATTTCTCTTGAAATCTATAATGACACACATACACACACACACATATATATATATATATATATATATATATATATATATATATATATTCAAAAAATAATTATAACAGCAGCATCCAGATTTACAGAATCAGGGGTGGCTCATTTTACAGGGAATTCAGTACTAAAGGTCAAGGGTTTGAGGTCAGCTTGCATCTCTGCCTCTCTCACAAAAAAAAAAGACAGAATTCGTGTCCTCTACATGAACTCTGGTTGCCTTAGCAAATGGCAGACAATGTGACAGGGCAAATAACAAACGACAAAAAATGCCTGAGAATATATATATATATATATATATATATATATATATATATATATATATATATATATATATATATAATATTATATATATATATATATATATATATATATAATATATATATATATATATATATATATATATATATATATATATATATATGTATATTGCATACTTTTTTTAATCCTTAGGTGGTTAATAATCAGAATGCAAAGTGAGATTGCACATGAACAAAGTATACATAAGTAAATACATACATACCTTATGCAAAAAGACACAGTGGATGGCCCAGTTCTTTTTTCACCCAGCCTCAGTGTTGTGAAGAAATACGATTAAATGTCTGACAGGGGGACCCTGCAGAAATACTTCCATTTTCCGAATGACTATCATATCCTGGGTTTTACTTTCCCACATCAAATCCTTCAGCATGTCTGGCAAGATATAAAGGCGTCATTATCAGTTTCTGGTTGTCGATATGGCACAGCAATACTGTATTTTAATGTCTGAAATTAAACGTACTCTATGATTAAACTATGCAATAAATGTGTATGATAGTAAGTAGGGCAACAGTAATGTAGATCTTACCATAAAAGTGAAAGGAGTTGGAGAAAAATAAAGCACATAGGACATGGAAGGGTATTGCGGGGCTTTCCAAATCATTATTACGTTATTATAATTCAGGCCCTGGTAACCACTCATTGGTAAGAGTATATATATATATATATATATATATATATATGTAGCACACACATACGAACACAGGCATTCACACACAAACATGGCTGCATATAAATACAGAAATTAAAGAAATTCTTAATTTTTATGGCAGCCTGTATGGCTATAGTCCGTCCTTAACCAAAACCCTGGAAGAATCATAGTTTGGTGGCAATAAATCTTACTGTGTGGTCTCTTTGGCACTATTACACACCTAGAATGCCATTCAACTTGTATTTATGTTCATATAAACCATTGCATGTACTGTGAGAACATATGTGCAGTTGCACATAGCTATATCGCAGCAAGTACGTTTAGGAAACGGTTGATGTTTTTGAAAACTTTAATTTTCACAGAAGAATCTTCGAGGTTAGCACCACAACAATACAGGACAAAAATCCACAATATATATAGTACGTATACTGTATCTACACCCTCTCCTCTCCTTCAAGGCGATCAAAGGCCTTCTAGAGTAATGCTAACAAACAACGAAAGTGTCAAACACACACTGGTCACAAGCAACGATCTAAGCAGGAAAACAGTCATTTTTTGTGCCTACAGAAATGTTATTTGTCTGCAAGTATTTACAAATCCTGCTAGTTTTATTTCCTCAATCTTTGGAGGCCATTAAATAAAATATTTAAAAACGTTTGGCTTTCTTAAATACCCACAAGCTATATGTATATGTGTAATAATACAATGGATGGTCCATACCTTTATACCACATACTATCCCATAAATGTATCTGTGGCATTTGTATTTTGTATATAAAATAGTTTGCTACATATGTAGACACTGAACTATGCAAATATACACATATACCCCATAGCTATTTTATAAGTATACAGTCAAATACTTAAATAGAACAACAACAAAAAAAAAGTCTCCATAGGAATCCTTGGTAATGTGTATACACTGTTCTGGCTTGGTCAAGGACTTTTGTATCCAGCAAGAATAAGTAAGGTTTGTTTATATTTATTTTTTCCCCATAGTCATTTGGTCCAAAATGATTACCACCAGCCACTGGAGCAGCACAAGTAAAGACTTATAGTAATGGGGTTGTTGACCCATCTGTGTGCTGATGATGACCCTGTACTTTTGACTGCTGGCTGGGGGCTGATGAGTTTGCTGAGCGCATCTTAGTGTTGGGCAGTTTGTGGTCTTTCTTCCACTTCATTCTCCTGTTCTGGAACCAGATCTTGACCTGACGTTCGGATAGGCATAATGTGTGTGCTATCTCTATTCTCCGGCGTCTGGTCAGGTAACGGTTAAAGTGGAACTCTTTTTCCAGCTCTAATACTTGTTGTCTGGTGTAGGCAGTTCGAGACCTTTTGGGTTCCCCTCCAGTGTAATTTGGATTAACTGAGCACACAAGAGAGAGAGAGAAAAAAAAAAAGAAGCAATGGGAATATAATCATTAGATATTGACTTGGCACCATTGATAGAAAATGAAAAAAAAAAAAAAATTAAAAAGTTTCTCAGGCCACTGACAATGCACCAAACAACGGAATGCCATAAAACATGGTGATGGGGAACTGGAGGGGGGAGAGGGAAGCATCAATGGCGTATGGCCCAGAGTCAATAGCAGGACAATTACATTTATGGGATCTGTAATTACTTTCTAAACAGACTGACTCCAATAAATCCTCCAGTGAGGAGCCACAACTACTGAAAGAATAGCCTTTCCTTTTTCCTTGGCCAGCAGGCAACCCAAGTGACCTCATGCAGCAAAGCTACTGATCTTACCTATGTTGCAATGGATTTTCTTCATCCAAGGATAGACCACGGGCTCTTTGCATTTGAGGCCAGCAGAAGCAGCAGTATTTTTCTCAGTATGGATGCTGTCATTGGACACTCCTATAGGCTCACAGTGCTGGGGTGGCTGTCTGAGGACGTGGCTTTGGAGAAGTTGCTGAGACTGTCCTTTCCCAGGGAGCCCATCCTGGGTGACCCCAGCCTCATGGTTTGGGGTGAGGTGGCTGTATCCATAGGTGGCTTCTTGATAGGAGCCTGGACCTTGGTAAAGAGCCTCTGGAGGAGCCTCGAAGCCCGGTTCCCTCGGCCGCTCGTAGTATTCAGGAGACTGGTTGTGCAAGTAGTTATTTTGGCCATACTCCTCGCAGGGTGGGAATTTGGGCTCGATGTAGTTGGAGTTTATCAAAAACGAACTCATGGCCATTAATTTGTGGAAGTGCAACAAAAAAATACTAATTTTTCTCGCGTTGTCGTTTTTCTCTTCTCCTCTAAACCCTCCTACTGCCTGTCAAGTGTGCAAAGTTAGCAGGCCACGTGACCGACCGGGCCAATCCCAGCCCTCTCCTGGACCCCGGATAAGGAAACACAAGGATGATAAATGCTTTGCTAGTCAAGCCTTATATACTTAACTGGAGCTGCTGTAAGATCATCAGACTTATAATCGCTGCCAGATATACAGAGGACAGCAAAAAAGGATCAATACTATACATAGTGCTCTGTACTAGATCCTATAGTAATAAGCAGGACAGACTGAGATCAGTAAAGCTCGTCTCTGACTCATCAGCTGTGCCCCTCACACGTAGGACTATTCCACTCAACTGGAGGAAGCCTATCTACAATGTAATACTGTATGTAATCTTATATGTAGTATGTACTTCAATCATCTGTAATCCTGCTACATAACTGAAAGGCTGCTGTCTAGACTGCTAATATGTGCTCTGCTTATCACACCACAGTGCCTGCTAGTCTAATATTACAGTTAATGTATAGGTCTTACCTATAGGAGGATACCCTGTGATCTGCAAAATGGAAAATGGCCAGGTAGGAAAATTGTAGAGCAGTTTATTGTAAATTAGTACTAGGACTATCACACTGCAAACATGACACCTTGAACCCTATAGGATTCACAACAGGTTAACATGAGAGCTGCACCTTATAGGATTCACCATATGCAAACATGAGAGCTGCACCTTATAGGATTCACTACATGCAAACATGAGAGCTGCACCTTATAGGATTCACTACATGCAAACATGAGAGCTGCACCTTATAGGATTAACCACATGCAAACATGAGAGCTGCACCTTATAGGATTCACTACATGCAAACATGAGAGCTCAACCTTACAGGAGTCACTACATGCAAACATGAGAGCTGCACCTTATAGGATTCACTACATGCAAACATGAGAGCAGCACCTTATAGGATTCACTACATGCAAACATGAGAGCAGCACCTTATAGGATTCACTACATGCAAACATGAGAGCTGCACCTTATATGATCCCTTGCATACAAACATGAAAGCTGCACCTTATAGGATTAACCACATGCAAACATGAGAGCTGCACCTTAAAGTATTCACCACATGCAAAAATGAGAGCTGCACCCTATAGAAGGATTCACCACACTGCAAACATGGGTGCTGCATCCTATAGGAGTCACAACACTGCAAACTTGAGAGCCGCACCCTATATAATGATTCTCCATCGACCCACAGGCAATCACAGCACTTCATACTAACCTATATAAATCATCAGAAATAGGAAAGGCAATCCCCTTGTGGTATAATGCAGTTTTAGCTAGAGCAGCTGTGTTTCCTTCATAAAGGGGTGTAGGTAGGATTTGGTGTGTGAAGACAGATCAAGCTTGCATACACACCTCTAGCAGCTTGCACTCTATTGAGAAAGCACCAGCTGACTTAAGAGAATCATTGACTATATCGCTTATGTAAATATTAATATTGGCATCACCTAAGTCCAGTAAACAGCCACTCAAAGAATTATATATGCTGTGCATGTATGATTGTAACTGAGCGTCTAATCACAAAGAAAGAGCCCCTGAGCATCCAGACTGTAAGATAACAATACAGCCTGGCCTGACCCTGTAATAAAGTACAGAATAAGTTATCTGATTCTTTTAGGGCTGGAGGGAAGGGGGGGGGGGGGTTACTGGTCAAGAGAAGCAAAATCTGGCAGATAAATTCCACATGTTACTAAAAGACAAAGGCAGGCCTACTATGAGGCTGTATATTCTGTGTATATGGAGACCCCACATATTCTAGTGGTTTAAACATCTGTAGAACAATCTGTAGTTATCCCTAAATGCACTCGGTTGATGCAGGGATTCTAATTGCAATATTGTCTAGTTGCATGGTTGATATATATATATATATAGATAGATAGATAGATAGATAGATAGATAGATAGATAGATAGATAGATAGATAGATAGATTATATATAGAGAGGGAGTGAGTGAGAAAAAAAGAAAAAGAGAGATAGAGAGAGAGATCTTTACATATATATATATATATATATATATATATATATATATATATATATATATATATATATATAGATAGATATAGATATATATATAGATATATATATAGATATATATATAGATATATATATGTATATGACAATATTGCAGTTAAGATTCTGGCATATATATATATATATGTAAAGATCTCTCTCTCTATCTCTCTTTTTCTTTTTTTCTCACTCACTCCCTCTCTATATATAATCTATCTATCTATATCTATCTATCTATCTATCTATCTATCTATCTATCTATCTATCTATCTATATATATATATATATATATATATCAACCATGCAACTAGACAATATTGCAATTAGAATCCCTGCATCAACCGAGTGCATTTAGGGATAACTACAGATAACTCAGACTTGCAAACCAGTTTACTATATTGCTGTCTTTCAAACCAGTTAACTAGAGTGATGTCATATGCACAGGCTGTATTTGGTAAGAAATGCAGAGCGGACGATGACCCATTGAAATCTACCACAAATACCCATTTTGCAACTTTTACTACCTAGGTGTATAAATAGACACACTGGCAAAATATACACATAATGCCACAGCTATATTTAGCGAATTTGGGCATCCAGAGAGCACAAAAGGAGGCATTTACCTTGTTATATGAAGCATAAACAGAGCAGATGGCGAATTTTCATTCATTTGCACGCTGTACTAGATGGATGGTAAGCGCCAAGAAGATTCCTAAAAATCGCAGTTTTTATGGTGTACACCGTTTCTACACATAAATAGAGGAACGTAGAAATAAATGATGTTTGCAATGAATTGCTTTAAAAATCACAGGCAATATTTCTGCAAGGACACGAGTTAAAAAAATTACTTTTTATTCCCCTAAAATATTTTTTCTAATAAATTAAGTTTCGTCTGCTACAACTGAGACATATCAGTGACTAATTTTGAAATCACATCTACCAAATACGTATTAGGGAATAATAACTGGCTAATGTCTATTGACATGAAGAAAAAAAAAAAGAATATGTTATATAATTGAATATAGTGCAACTTAGTAACACCCTAGTGATTTAGATGCTGGCTTCAAGTTTAACATACTGTGACCAATCATCTATATGTGCCTCTATAAATCCATGAGCAAAGGGACAGAACATATTAAAATATAATACATGTTTTATTATGGGCTTGTACAGAAAACTTTTTTTTAGTAAACTAGTTCTTAATATGTGTATAAATACAGCAAAGTCATTTAGCTCAAAAGTTGCAGCATAGTTCCATATTTGTAAATGAAAACACTGCTTACTACTACTACTTAAATCAGCGGAGCAATACAGCGAATCCAGCTATCTCATGTCTTGTGGCTATTCTCTGAAATCCTTTGTGGTTGGTCTTTTCCAGTACATACAGAAAACACCTCAAAGATAAGTTTTTCTTTTATGTAGGTGCAATGCCCGCCAGTGACTGTTCGTTTCCAAAAGCCTGTTCGTCTTTGAGGTTTTGTTATCATGAAGAACTGAGCCAAGACCACCACGCGTTATCTCAGGACCGACGTTTTAAACATTTTGCTGCAAGATTTATGGTTATCTCACTTTGCCATAAACAACCAAATCAACTGTGTGGAAACCATTTGTGTTTTCTTCTAGAAAAAAAACAAAAAAAAAAAAACTTTTAGGTATGTGTCCATATAAACGACTTTTTCTTTGCTGAACAATAATTTTAAAAAAAATCTACTTTAACTATGAATAGTAATGTGAGTAGTTAGTTTTTAGTACATTTGTAGTATTAAAAAAAATGCTAGTGTAACATTAAAAAAATTCTTTGCATTTTTTTTCTAATAAATTCTAACAAATAATTAAAGACCCACCACTTGCTCTCAATTTTAATATAACAAATAATTGTGAAGAAACAAAAACACGTGCAAAATGTTATTTTTAAAGTTCTTAAATCTTTCCTGTCTTAAATATTTTTTATTTTTTTTTCTAACAGCAACCCAGTGTTTGGTTCGAAGTGACCGTAGTGTGACACTGTGCGCATTTCGTTTCGTATTAATCTTCCTCATTGACAGTCTTTGTTAAATAAGGAGGCTTGCAGTTCACCAGGCGACATTTTCATATTTGTTAGACTTGGTGACCTGAGGTTCACCTCGGCCTTGGACTTAGCTTTTCTAAAAGGTCCAGCAAGTGTCTTTAAGGCAGCAGGGAGTTTCTGCCAGGTCACTTCTTCTGACAGAAAATGAAGAATAAATAACGGAAAAGTACACATTACAGAGGTTATGAAATGCATCACTCTTGTTGATTGTGAATCTGAGGAAGCCCAGTGACCTCAGCCCAATGAAAGGCTGATGGTAGGGGGGCTCTAGAAAATATCACCAATCTTATGTTGTTTGCTGCATAATTGTAGTATACCTCCTAAAAAAAAAAGTTGCATCTAGGTTTTCTAAAGTCAAAAAAAATCAACGAAAAATACAAAATTCACAATGAAAGAGTTGAAAAAAAAAGAGTCAGTTGTAGGGATCTGGAAGCATTTAATTTGTGATTAATGAATGTACAGGAAGTTGATAGGGGACTGAGGTTAGGTATATAAGAGGGGGAAAAAAATAACAAGGCTAAACTAAACACTATCATCATATGCCACAAACAAATACACATGCACACAGCAGATACGAATATATATATATATATATATATATATATATATATATATATATATATATATATATATATATATATATATATATTTGTGTGTGTGTGTTTGTGTGTGTGTGTGTGTGTGTGTTTTATCAGCTAACTGTGGTTGTGGTTTCCTAGGTTACAAGCCATGTCTAATCTTTACATACTTTACCACAAAGTTTGTGTTCTGTGGCTATCTTATCTCACACAAGTAAAAAAAATATATTACATGTAATTTACTCAAAGTGGTCAATTTTTATTCAAAATCAGTGAAGCCGTGCTTGCTCTAAGCTACAAATATCCAGCCAGATTGGTGGGGGACACCATTGACTTAATTTAATGGGTCACATAGATTATGCCAACTTTCGTTCTAAAAAATTCGAACTCAGCAGACTTTGTTTATTTTGTATTGTAATATCTATTTATAAAGCAAATAAAATGGATTTTGTTACCTCAAAACAAATCAAAATATTTTCTATCTTTCCAGACGATATTTCTATATTTGTATGGGAAACATCATTTATAATTAAAAAATAATAATAATAAGGTATGATTTGCTTATTGTGGTTCTAGTCTCTATCTGCGATTTTTACATAAATATTATATAACTTAAAAATGAATATATAATAAAAAAAGGTTCCTTTGTCTCTCATTTACTATTGTGTATATATAGATATAGTTATC
The DNA here is from genome assembly GCF_037356315.1 of Lithobates pipiens. Lineage (NCBI taxonomy): Eukaryota > Metazoa > Chordata > Amphibia > Anura > Ranidae > Lithobates > Lithobates pipiens. The sequence goes on from NW_027507764.1 coordinate 140,897,797, forward strand.
TATCTATCTATCTATCTATCTATCTATCTATCTATCTATCTATCTATCTATCTATCTATATATATATATCTGTATAGTTATCTATATAGTTATCTATCTATATATATAGATAGATAGCTAGATAGATAGCTAGATAGATAGATAGATAGATAGATAGATAGATAGATAGATAGATAGATAGATAGATAGATAGATAGATAGAGATATACCTATCTATATATATGCCCTGACATCCTTTCTATGGGATTTTTTTGTGCTAGAAAATTAGTGCTGATAATATATGGAATGGAAATCGAAAATATCACACTACACTTTAATAAAATGTTATTCTGGTTTGTTTTATTTTGTGTTTTTTTTGTTTGTGTGTTTGTTTGTTTTTTTTGTTTGTTTTTTTTGTTTTGTTTTTTTATATTTTTTTTATACAACTTTAGAGTGTTGACTTCCATTCTACCTGCTCCATATAGAACACATTTCTTTCAGGCTATCGAGTGCATAGACTTCAAATGAAATGCATCTCATACTGTTGTTGAAGGGAATCATTTTTCTACCCTTGCATGTGTAATTAAGGTCATTTAACCGCTAGAGTTCAACAGGAGTCCAGTCTATGATGGTCCTCTAAACTCAAAACACTTTTTTATCTTTTGTGCGTATGAGCGAAATGTCCACTATATAACATTGACATCCAACTTTGTCTGGATAGATGGCTTGTAGGAGCGCAAAGCTTAAACTTTTGACCTCCAGCTTTTTGACCTGTGGTTGTACCACCCAGCAAAGCACACACGTATACACACACATACACACACATCTTTATGTTAATATTTGCCTCCCTTATAGCCTACTATCGTTACAGCCAGCTGCCCTTAAAAGAAAGAATGTACAAAAAAAAAATGTCTGATTAAAAAAAATATATTCATGGTCATGCAAATTTTTGACCACTGCTACTCTACAGTAGACTAACACTTGAAGGCAGATCTAAACTGGCAGCAACGTTAACTGCTGAATGCCTTCTCTTATGTGTTTTTTGCTACTTGCATTGAAAAAGTACATTTATTGGAAGAAAGAGGGGGAAAAAGCTTGCATAGGCAACTGTTGTCAGTGAACTTGGTCTAAAGCGAGCTCTGGTGGTGATACTAAGGTTTGCAGATTTATCTTCTCTGCATTTACTTAACCTGGCAGTGAACTGAGGGAGCTGTGATTTGTTAAGCACTGACAGTCTTCACCTTAAGCGAGGGCTGCTTCACAGAATTGCAATTGTTTGAACAGCAACGCTGAGTAAATATTATTTTCAAAGGGAAAAATAGCTTAAAACTTATATCTCTACAGCTTAAAACATTAAAACTTGGGTAGGCTTTATTTTACTGAAACCACTCAGTCATATGCATTGCTGTAGGTAGTGGGTATGTAGAGAACCACACATGGAATTTAAATTGAAACTTTGTGAGTTCGTGTGTGAGTTTCAAGTCTCTCTCTCTCATACTTTCTTTCTCTCTCTTCTCTCTGATCTCTCACACTTTCTTTCTCTCTGTGTATCTCTCCCCTTTCTCTTCCCACTCACAGAAACACACACATTCACCAAAGTATCTTTAAAGAGATTATTTAAACACTGTAGCTAAGCAACATACATTGTAACTATTATCCTACTGAAAAAAAGTTAAATTGAGCAAACTAGATGCCACCTTGTTGAGCTAAGGTGGCATGATGATGCTTACAAGTAGCTACACAGTATTTTTTACTTCATGTAAATCACTATTTATTGCATCCATCTGTTTGGATGATAATACTGTACACAGTTTTGAAAGTGAATAGTCAAATCTGTGCAAATACAACTTCACAATGAGTGCAAACTTAACAGAACAGCTTCATAAGAGAAATCGGAACTTACAGCAAAGATATTGCAGGACATTCACAGTGAATACTGTATTTACAAACATACAATAGCGAGTTCATACTTCAATTTTTCTTCCACTTCTGCTTAAGACTATTGAAAAATATACAATAGGACCAAACCATTTAAAATGTGTCATCACATAAAAATCTCAGGTAGGAACTTGATGCATAATGTGTCTAAAAATGAACTCCTATATACTTATTTGTTTGCAAAATACATTGCTGGTGGGCATGTAGTCACACATACACACTGTACAGTTTGCTATAAAAGAAAATGAAACTATGTCACAAAATATCTCACATAATATAGTTTAACACTTACAAAGTCAATATTTTAGGAACAAAATTTGATTTATAACAATAATTTGCTTGTGCCAAAATGCCCAAGGATCTGTAATTATGGAAGTGTATTTCCTATGCAAATGCAAGGTTGATAAGACCGATAGAAAATGATAGACAAATAGATAGACAGACAGATACATAAATAAATAAATAAATACATACACCAATGTGTACTTAAAAGTGGGGCATGCCTGTACATACCTTTATAAATAAATACATACATACATACTTACATACACACACACATACGATGATAGATAGATAGATAGATAGATAGATAGATAGATAGATAGATAGATAGACAGACATATACATACATCATAGATAGACAGACAGAAAGATAGATTCATACATAAATATATACATACATACAAACAAACATACGATGATAGATAGATATATAGATAGACACATACATCATAAATAGATAGATTGATAGATAGATAGATAGATAGATAGATAGATAGATAGATAGATAGATAGATACATACATACATACATACATACATACATCATAGATAGATAGATAGATAGATAGATAGATAGATAGATAGATAGGTAGATAGATAGACACATACATATATACATCATAGATAGATAGACAAACAGACAGAAAGATACCTACATACATACATATATACATACATAAATACACAGACACATACGATGATAGATAGATAAATATATAGATAGATACATACATACACACATACATGATGATAAATAGATAAATACATACATAATAGATAGATAGATAGATAGATAGATAGATAGATAGATAGATAGATAGATAGTAAAATGTCACCATCTTTGCTAACAATACCAAGCAGATCTTTTAAATTCGCAGCAATAATCTCATTGAGCCATTTGGAACAATTTTGCCTTAAAAATAAAAATAAAGAAAACAATGGTTCAATGACATTTATATGGGAGGTCATATTTTATGTTAATTTGGTGGTAGAAAAGAAAAGAACAGGCAGCCGGAAACCAGGCAGGGACCAAATGTTCCATGGTGACAACCATAAATGTTTATGACTTGTTTGAATTCTCGCCTACTTGATAGAACACTATCCACTACAAAACCCAGATTTTCCAAAATAGATAAATAAGATCTGAAAACGTTTCATTTACCTGTTATTAAGTTCAAGAAGAATTATAAGAAAGCTTGAAGGACCCCATAGTAGTTTCAGTAAACTGGCTGAGTGTATCTTAAACACTTCCCTGGTTGATGTGCTCAATAAAGGCAAACTTTTCATCAGCCCTGTTTTAACATTGGATCTTGAAGTCTAATGTTAAATCCGGTCATAAAGTCCATTGCTGACTAATCACAGGGCAGTGTGAACTCACTATTGACAGAAAGAAAAGTAAGTGAAGTAAACACACAGCTGGGGCCTATCCAAACTCCTCTGTCCTAGTCCAGAAATGTAGAAACATAACATACATCTTCAGGAGGATTTCACTTTGTATCTGAGCAATCTCTGTTGCTGACTGAAAAAAAAGCTCCCTTTGAAATGAGCCACTTTCGTTTTTGGACAGATAAGGACCTTGGGTGAACTAAATGTGTATATATTATAAGGTAAGTACCACCAGAACTGTGTGACAGTGCTTCAGAAGATAATTCATGAGTGTAAACTACTTAGTTATTGAATCCCTACTCTACTTCTGAGACCCTCGTACTTGTTGACTTTATAGGCAAACTCAGGCACCTACTGGGCTATACAAGGGCCAGATATAAAGAACTAGGGGCTAGGCTAATTATTTCAGACTGTAGTAGTAATTGAGAATCAAAGCTAATTACATGCTGGCCCCTTACTAATCAGAGCTTAGTATAAGTGGTGCACTATAGACCTTAGTTTAAGGTGGTGAAGTGTTTTAACAGATTTTAAAACACCCACTTTGTGTCCATATAACAGATCTAAAAGAAACAACACCCATGTCCAATTCATAAACCTAATATGTATTCTAAAACTTACCTTTAAGTTGTAAGCTATCACATACCATGGTGGGGTGCTTTGATCTGAAGAGCTGGCCTCCTATGTGTAGTAGGTGATGGTCTGCAGCCCCTATGTGTCCTCCTAGGAGCCAAATGATGTCCAGCACTAGTGAGATTATATGATATGTAGTATATAATGTTGGACGTCTACTCCCCAAAACCATAAAACTTACTTTAATAGCACCACGTGACATTTTATAGCCAGTGAGCCTATCTGTCTGCGCTATGGAGGATTTTACGATCTAATTCATAGACAAAACCCTATTCATTTGGCAACCAAATGTCACATAGCCGGAACTAGGGCTTATAAAGTTTACTGTTATATAACTTAGGGAAGACAAGAATGTAAGCAGTTAGCGGGGATTCTCTTTTCATTTCCCTTGCAGGCTCAGTGGAGTTAGACATCCCTGCACAGGTAAGGTAAGTAACTCTTGGAAGTTTTTTTGGGGAACTCCTATCATCTTCTCTACTCTATAATAACCTATAGCATTAAAAAAAACTACTAAAGTTACCTTTAAAAAAAAACTAATATTATACACTCAAACATTGTTTAGGTAAAAAAAAAAAGTATGTTGGCACCCTAAAACTGGGATCTGTCAATAAAATAGTGTGACTTTCCTACATCGTCTAAAATAAGTTACATTTATACACCCCTTACCATGACAATTTTCTTATTTCAAGAAGATCATTTTAGGGCTACTTTTAAGTTGACCTCTCATCACCTGGCTTTCATAGACACCTCAGTGCTCATCAATCAGGTATACAACCTTCCTCCACCAAAGTTCCCTCTATTACTTTAAGAGAAACAGTCAATTTTTTTTTCAGTAGAAAGTTTATTTTTTTTCCAGTCATATTTTTTTTCATGAAAAAAAAAAATTACAAAAAAATAGCAATTGTTTAAACAGCCAAGCTTAACTATATAACTTTGTGACCAAAAAACACATAGTACATACACTTAGCTGCGAGTGCAGCAACTTTACAAGAGGTCGTGCAGAGTTATGAAATATACAAAGGCACAGCTAGGACAGACAGACTGCTTGGGATCACAGCTTGTGTCACCGCTTCACTACTCACCACTACTAACACAAGATAAATTGGCTAGCACAAGTCAACTCTACAACATAGTTATTCACAGGTATGATAGGTAGTTTCTTGAAATTTAGGTAGACGGTTTGTAGGCATTCAGACAGTTACACTACACAAACACATAGAGCGGTTTTTTTTTTTGTTTGTTTGTTTTTTTGTTTTTTGTTTTTGCTTTTGTTTTCTGCAAATTGAATGCAACATAAAACAGAACATTTTAACAAACATTTTTTTTTTGTGTGTTCTGTTACTTCAAGTAACACATAGCGCTTTACATACTCAAATAAGTTAAAACATTTAAAATTGTCAAGACATATAGCCATTCAAAATAAAACATATACATATAGCATCTGTAGCTACAACCACCCAGCATAGGGGGTCATGGCTAAGATAGGAAGGGAGGGGGGACATGGATGGGGATATTTCTTCACAGAAGTCACACACAAGAGTTCTAGAAAGTCTATGGTGACAATTCTAATACTGGACCAGTACTTTCATAGAACAGACATATACTAAGGACGAAAAGCTCCTCCTGCTGCGGCCATGCTCATACTTTTCAGCTTGTTATCCTTTTTCCATTTCATTCTTCTGTTTTGAAACCAGATTTTAATTTGTCTCTCGGATAGGCAAAGGGCATGGGCTATTTCAATCCTCCTTCTGCGTGTCAGGTATCTATTAAAATGAAATTCCTTTTCCAGCTCCAGTGTCTGGTAGCGTGTGTAAGCTGTTCTAGCCCTTTTTCCCTCAGGTCCCCCTATGTTATCTGCAATTTTTTTTTAAAAAGAGAGAGAATTAGCTGAATCAGAGCAGTCATCACATAGGTTCCTGTTGTTTTTTTTTTTTTTTTTTACTAGAACTGTAGAACAAGCAGAGAGAGGTATACAAATAGAGTTATACTTATATAGGTTCAGATTAGAGCAGTATGCAATAATGTATTTTAAATGCAAACATGCAAATTAAAATAAGGAAGGGTTGGCTTAACCAAGAGGCAGTCATCACACAGGTTTCTGATTTTTATTAAAACTAAATAACAACTAGACAGAAGTATAAAAATGGCTTAACCAGAGGCAGTCATCACATAGCTTTCTGATTTTTATTAAAACTAAATTACAAGTAAACAGAAGTATAAAAATGGCTAAACCAGAGGCAATCATCACATAGGTTTCTGATTGTTACTTAAACTGAATAACAAGTAGACAGAAGTATAAAAATAAAGTTATATTGGTGCAAGTTAAAACAGCTTGCAAGAATGTATTTTAAATGCAAGCATGAACATTGAAAAGGGGTATTAGCTGGACCAGAAAAAGCCATCACAGGTTTCAGATTTTTTTTTACTAATACCAAATAACAAGTAGACAGAAGTATACAAAACAGAGTTACATTGGTGCAAGTTGAAGCAGCATGCAAGAATGTATTTTAAAGTAGTCATGCAAATTAAAAAAGGAGAATTAGGTGGACCAGAAGCAGCCATCACAGTTTTCTGATTTTCACTAAAACTGAATAACAAGTAGACAGAAGTATACAAGTTATAGTGGTGCAAGTTGAAGCAGCATGGAAGAATGTATTTTAAATGCAGGCATGCAAATTAAAAAGGAGAATTAGCTGGACCAGGAGCAGCCATCACAGTTTTCTGATTTTCACTAAAACTGAATAACAAGTAGACAGAAGTATACAACATGGAGTTATACTGGTGCAAGTTGAAGCAGCATGGAAGAATGTATTTTAAATGCAGGCATGCAAATTAAAAAAGAGAATTAACTCGAACAGGAGCAGTCATTACAGGTTTCTAATATTTACTATTACAAGTAGACACAAGTATAAAAACATACAAGTATATTTATTTTGGCTGAAGTTGAAGCAGCATGCTAAAACGTATTTTAAATACAAACATGCATTATTTAAAATCTTCCACTTCTGTATCAACTTTCCACCAGCCTAGCACCTAAGGAGCCTATAGAAGATCATAGACAGATATGTGCAAATGACTTTAGAGACTCCCTGGACATTGAATTGTGTGGCAATAAAAATTAGATCCTCATACTTTTCTAGACATACTCAAAAGGTTAAGCTGTGGTCATAAAACTGTCTCTAGCCATTATAGCGCTTGGAAGTTGGATTTTCCCACCCTCCCCCCCTTTTTTTTTTTTTTTAGGTCCCTACATGTATTCCCTTTTTATTGCAGGGAATAAAAGGTGGAGATTTTATTTACCATGACTTATGTGCAGTTTTCTCATCCAGGGGTAGATCTGGGGCTGGACCGATGGAGCTGGGCTCTGTCCGTTCTGGGAAGTTGTCTGGTCGCTGCTGGCTGGGGTGTCATCTTCAGCACCAGAAGAAGAAGCCCCAAGCCCTTCTCTGTTGTTAATGTGGCTGCTGTTACTATTGCTGGTGGTGCTGGAATTGGACGTGGTGCTGTTTGAGTTAGTTATTAGAGAGTTTTTGACTCCTTGGTGAGTGTCGCTGACAGCAGCAGGCGGGGTGGAGACGGCAGAGCAGGGGAGAGGGTCAGGTGGAGGAGAGTGTGAAGAGGTTGCAGGTTGGTTATACCTTGGCTCTGTAGAAGAAGTTGGGTTGGACGGATAATTTCGTGCTCTGTCATTGGCATTAAAGTGGTTGGAAGCTGATCGCCCAACGGTGAGATCCATGCCATTGTAGCCGTAGCCGTACCTGCTGGAATGCATGCTTGCTGAATCCCTGTATTGCTCGTTCACCGAGCTGTGATCTCCATAATTATGTAACTGGTAGTCCGGGCCATTTGGATAGCGACCGCAAAATGAGTTTACAAAATAAGAGCTCATTTGTTTTTTGATATGTGTGCTTGATTTGTGGCTCTTGGTCGTTTTGTGCGTCTATAGCACCCTTGCACAATTTATGATGAATTATGGAAATGACTGGGACATGTACTTGGTTCCCTCCTACGTAGGCACCCAAATATGGGGTACGACTTGCAATCACGTGCTTTTGTTGTCCAGTCGTAAATCCTGCCTGATGACCTCTAGAGGTAAACTGGTGTATTAGTGGGGGAGCTGGGAGGATGCTGACAGGAGCGAGCATTGCAAGCGCGCTCCCGCGGCGAGCTGGATACTTTTGCTCAGACTCTAACGCCACCGTCTGGACGTTTAGCCGTCACTGCAGGCTCTTCAGCAGAGCTAAGGACTGCAGGGCCGGGGTCGAATTGAGGTTACATCCCATTACAGAAAAATTATTGCATTCCCCCTCGCAGTTCCATTAGTGAATACCAAATGTACCGGCTCACAGCCACAGTTCACAAACCAGCATATTAATACCGAAATATTACACAAATGGTACTGTTTTTTTGCTATTCACTCCAAAATATATTTCACATTTCATCATCTAGATTGCCAGCTCATGTGTTCCTTTTTATTTTATTGATAATTATACAGAAATAGGCATATTGATTCAGTGAGGCAACATAACAGCCACTCTTAATACATCTATTGCCCTTTTTTTTTCCCAATTGATGTGAACCAGATAGACTGCATAGGTTTTATTTTAGACTTGCATTGCCACTTAAACGTCATTTTCCAGTCGATGCAATAGAGTAAAAGTCCAGTGTATACATAGAAATGAAATCATGCTTTATTTTACACTCATAAAACGCCTGCAGCTTGTCGCAAGGCTTTAAGGAACATTCCACTGTCCCAATGCAAGGTGTAAGCATTTTATAATCAATAAATAGATCGCCTATAGACTTTGTCCACGTTTATTTAGGAAATACTTGACAAAGCAGGCTCTCTGCTGTGCCTTTTCTGCTTTTTTTTCCTTTCAAAGAATAAAATAGGGTCTTTGCCTTGCAGTCCCAGCAAACAATGAGTGGCTGTAAATATTATTGTGACTTTTACGATACAGCTGACAGTTACATTCTGTTCAGAGACCCCAGAAAACAGGATGACCCCGCTATTCCGGATCTTTCTTTTTCCTTCTTTTTTTTTTTTTTCCAAGATCCCATTCGTCTGGACATCTGTTTACATGGCAGATATTACACCACAATCTATAATCTGACTTTAATCCGTTATCAGAATACAGTTTACATTGGCTTTGTAGGGTGGAGTAAGATTTAGGACCTGATATCCGACATCCATGGCTCAAGTACATACACAAATTAATTCGATGTTTACAGGTATTTTTTTTTTTATATAATAACATGAAAATGGTGTGCATGCATT
>NW_027507764.1:140914788-140917288 GCF_037356315.1 Lithobates pipiens
TATTACTTTGCTTGGGTAGCACTTTATGTACACTTTCATTTGTACTGTTTATTGTAAGTATATTTATTTATTATTTTCTTTCATTTTTTTTGTGTACACATCAATGAAAAGAAAAAGAGATCGATGACCAAAAACACAATTGTCTTTATTGTAACCAAAAAAAATATATATTATACCAGATACTTCAACGGAGCTCATTTTTGAAGTTTACTTTTACATTTTTTATTATTTTATGTTTTTATAATGCATAAACAATATTTATATTATTCACAAACAACACTGATCACATCATTTCCAGATGAATGTCAAGCAAAGTTGATTTTTTTTATTATTTATTTTTATTCTATTTGCATTTTTTTCTAGACAAATAACACCATGCTATTATAGATGAATCTTTATGAAAAATGTATCAAATGACGCAGATTTTTTTTTTTTTTAATACAAAGGCAGCTTATATACGACAAAAAACTTTAACAACTGTACACAGATACAAATCCCTGGGATACAAATAATGTGGTCACGTTACCTTTCAAATATCAATGCAAACACGTTAAATTTACTACACCATAAACTTGGGGATTGCGGATGGAACAAAAAAAAAAAGCTGATTTTATTTTTCTACATACTTTTGCACCGGTGCTTAATTCGAATGGTCGTTTAACTATATAAAAATACACACAGTCCTTACTTCACGTTGGTGTGCAAGATTCACAATTTAAATACAGTTGTAGCTATTCTATAGAGTTACAGCAGAGCACAAAAAAAAAATTAGGTAGTTTTGAGTAGGTAGTATAATGTTACTGTAGTGGTTGTTACACTGAACATTTTAATAAAAGTATTTGCTATTGGCATATGCTTTTCCTGGAATTGCCTGGCCTTTTATTAGTTGATGAATAGGTAGTTAAGTCTAATGTACATTATTTTCCACATTATTTGTGGATGTAGGTAGTTAACAAAAAACAAGAACAAACATATATATATATATATATATATATATATATATATATATATATATATATATATATATATATATATATATATATATATATATATATATCAGAGCAATAAATCCTTTCAATGTGAGCCATTTTAACATAATACGTTGCTTTTATCTTTTATTTTATTGTCCTTATAGGTTGCACCTCGTCGGCGTTGTGCTGAAGACGTTGAATGGCCTGCTTTCGGTTATCAACTATTTCTTTCACAAAAAAAGACATCAAATACAGTTTCAAATTATTTTTTCCAAGTTTCTTTCTTTTACTGTCCCGTGCAAATCCTGGTTAGTACGTTGCCCCCCGGTTACCCACTCCCCCCCCCCTCCCTCCCCCCCCAGCAGACACATTATTCCCCCTCTTTCCCCTTGTCCTCATCAGATGTAGTAGTAGTAGTAGGTGCAGGGGTCTGCTCCCCAGCATCAGAGGTACCGCCGCTCTCCTCTTTATGCTCCTTTTTCCATTTCATCCTCCGGTTCTGGAACCAGATTTTGATCTGCCTCTCTGTCAAGCACAAAGCATGGGCGATTTCTATCCTCCTCCTCCGGGTTAGGTAGCGGTTAAAGTGGAATTCTTTCTCCAGCTCCAGGGTCTGGTAACGAGTGTAAGTCTGCCGACCCCTCTTCCTGTCGGGCCCTATATATTACACAAGTATTAGTCATGGTTGAGCCTACAATAATCCTATGATACAAAGTAACAAGGCTCAACAAAGGCCTAGCTAATGGAGGCATCTCACCTACCATCTAACAACAGCTTATTGTGTATTTCCAATCATTTTCAGCTTATTGTGCATTTCCAATACTATTTATTTTATTTTTTATTTTATTTTTTGCATTTTATCTACGGACTGCATATTGGAATAAAGATGTTATCAATACATGCATTACGATTTGTAAATAAAAAAAATAATAAAAATAGATACAAATAATAGAATTTAAAACACTGCATGTCACTTATTTTTTTTTCTGCATATGTTCACCTGTATTTTGTTTCTAAAGGCTCAATAAATAAAATGATGTGAAAATTGTATCTGGGGGTATACATGCTAGAGATGAGAAGCCATTAGTGGGTAATAAAAAGTGTGCAGTGCAGATCTGAACAGAGAGCCATGGCGCCTGCTCTCCTAATTAAATCCATAAAGCTGTGCACTATTATTAGTTGGCTGTTGCATTAATGGCCTTTGCTAGCATTCCCTCCAGCTTACCCATACCTGAGGACCTCATCCAGGGGTATATGCGGAAATTACTGTCAGCCTGGGGGTGCAGGGTAGATTCATCCGCCTTGTCACAGCTGGCTTTGGCCAGGTCATTGCAGATCACCGGAATGTTCTGATCAAACGAGCAGTGCAGGTTGTAAGCTTCTGAGCCCAGGCTGTATCCAGAGAAAGGGTTCTGATAGAGTGCACTGTTGTATAGACTGGGCATTGATGGCGGAAAGGCACCGGTGCCGGCTCCATAGCTGCTTCTCTGGGAGTTGGTAGCAAAGGAACAAGAAGTGGGCTCTGTGTT
>NW_027507764.1:140919788-140927288 GCF_037356315.1 Lithobates pipiens
ATAACTATTGCACAGATTATTTAATATGAGAGCAATGAATGAAGACCCCCAGACAAATAAAATAAAAGCAAGCCATTTTATTAGCAAGTATCATTAAAAGCAGTCACTAGATCTCTACGTATATATTCATGAAGGTATTAATTGTGGGAGGGGCTTAGCTGGCAGACACATTTGTCTGAAACAATACGGAATTGCACGAATCTACTATATACTGAGTATATTTAAATCATTATGTGCATATAGTGCAAATATATGTTTTGGATGGGATATTGCTTTTATTTTGGGAAGTATTATACCATTTTCCTATTCAATTTCCTTTAGATTTACCTTCCACTATGTAGTGCAAGGGCCTACCTGATTGTATACAAATTGAACGTGTTTAGGTTTGACCTCATATTGGTTTTGGTAAACCTAATGGAGACTTGAATAAGACGATTGTATAATGTGTGGCCAGCACTCACAAATGCTAAATGTCTACAGATGTGCTGCAAGTAGACTTCCAAATGTGTCAAGTAGAAACAACAATTTGTTCATAAATGTGAATTTAATTACACTCCATGCTGGGAAGATTTGAAAAAGGACTGCACAATAAGTTTAAAAACAAAACAAAACATATACCAACAATATATATATATACACACACACACACATATATATATATATATATATATATATATATATATATATGCAGGCATATCCCACTTTTAAGTACACAATGGGGTTTATTTACTAAAGCTGGAGAGTGCAAAAACAGGCTCACTTCTGCATAGAAACCAATGATCTTCTAGGTTGTATTACCAAAGCTTAATTGAACAATCTGGGGTTAGAAGCTCATTGGTTTCTATGTAGAAGTGAGCCTGATTTTGCACTTTCCAGCTTTAGTAAATAAACCCCATTGTGTACTTAAAAGTGGGGTTTGCCTGCATATAGTTTTGTTTTCTGGGTTTTTTTTAAAACAAAAAAATGCATTTATATTTTATAATCTGATGATATGTTTACAGTCCTGTTCTCAACTGTGTATAGCATAAGGTAAAATTACTCTTTATTGGATCTTTGCAAGCAAATTGGAGTTGATATATACACGTGTAAACACAGGAAGAAAATTTCATTACTCAGCTTTTTGTAAATGTGTATTGCATATATTAGATATATTTACACAATAAAGGCAGACAGTATTTGAACCATATTAAATTTGATTTTAATAAACCTGTAGAGATTATGCTTCAGATGAAAAGGTATAACTGACGAATATAAAGTATGTGAGAATATATATATTGCACAGTATATGTATATATATATGTGTGTGTGTATATATATATAGATAGATAGATAGATAGATAGATAGATAGATAGATAGATAGATAGATAGATCTGTCTATATATACATATACTGTGCAACGGTAAACAGGGTTATTTTCCTGAAATCTGATATTGTAGTGACGGTTTATAATAACAAGAAATCTTACTGGATGATGTTAAAATGCCAAAATATATACTTATATCCTTATCAGTATAATATCCTTATTTAGTCAGTGGTCTGAAAAAAGCAACACAGTTATAACAATTTATTTGGATAGAGTCCATGTTTAGAATTCAACAGCAGTTACCTCTTTGCAAGAAAAAAAAGGGGGGAAATTACAAAAAAAAGTGCTTCCTTTTGGGTGTATCAGCTTCTAAATCTTTGCATTAGTAGTGTTATGCTGCCATCTGCTGGACAAATGCGATATTCACATGCACCCAGCAAAATAACCCTTAGCTGTTTGTTTCAGTTCCCAACCTATATAAAACAGCATGTGGATGTTTTGCTGCCTGCCCAGTCAAAGAGTTGAGCCTATAACTGTACAAAGGCTAAAGATTTCAATGTTACTGAACAGTGAGAGATAGTTATTTCCGCTCTGCACATTATCTAAATCCGCCAGACAAAACAAATGAAAAGGCTTCTGTAGAAAATCTTAATTGCGGCTGGACAGCTATAAAGTCATTAAGAGGCGAATTCCAGACAGTTTGCAGACCAGCCATTTATTGCACACTTTTTAGTGTCCATTCTTTTGAAGTTCCTTTCTGCCTGTAACAACAGAGGGCGTCCCAAGTGCCCGGAAAAGCCAGCAATAATTTTTTTCTTACCTTAGAACAGCAATGACCATTCTCTTTAATTAAAAAAAACAAACAGATGCCATAATTTCAGACCAAATAATCCCTGATTTTTATCAAATAAAACAAATATTTCTGCAACTTGCATATTGTATATCTCACCAACATTTTCCAGGGTAATTATGTAGACTTGTAGAAAACATTGGCATGTCCTCCAGGTTTTGTTGAAAAGCCTGCAGCGGTTTACACTCCATAAACCTAACAGCAGTCATTTTCTTTTATAGCATTATATGGCTCAGAATTTTCCCAACAACATCCTCTGTCAGGACTTGAGTTCTAAGAGAACTGACTTGTTTTACTAAACCGGTTCTCAAACTATGCATTTCCCCCCAATGTGCAAAAAGGCGACAAGGATCTTTTAGGCCATCAAATCGTTTCCTAGAGCTCGATGAATGAGGTGGGAGGCTTGGAATAATTATTTATTTATTGTTTGTCCTTAGCTCCAAGAAATGCATTGTGGATTTATCACATGACCATTACCAGTTTGCTTATCAGTAAGTATTTAGCATGTGCTAATAAGTATATATCTATCTATCTATCTATCTGTATATATATATATATACTTATCTATCTATCTTTATATATATATATATATATATATATATATATATATATATATATATATATATATATATATATATATATATATATATATATATATATATATATATATATATAACTATAGATTATATATATATAGATAAATAGATAGATAGATAGATAGATAGATAGATAGATAGATAGATATGGAGATATCGATATAGATAGAGAGAGAAAGGGATGAGAGAGAGTGTATATTGAAAAACATTTATACTAAAAAATTTTACATGTATCACTGCCCCTGTGGAACTGTGGAATAATAACATAAATAGCCTTATCACAACTAACAAAAATATTTTATTTGAAAACAAAAAAACAAAAACAAAAAAAGAATATATTTTCAGCACAATAATTTGGTCAACAGGCCATGAGGTAACTATTGTAAATATAAAGAGTTCTGTTAGGAATAAATTATTATTATTATTTTATTGTTTAAAGATAGAAATATACCCAATTTAATGTTACTGTGTATAATTTATTATTCTTAATAAATTTAGCTTCAATACAGTGAGCAAGTAGGACATAACACAAGCTATAGGTAGTAGAACCCTTCCTCTGCATATATATTAATGTATATATATGTAGATCGAGTTTGAACATCAGCTCCTCAGTGCCAAGTCGTGCACATTATCAAGCTAATAGTCCATTATCTTTTATTTCTAGACAATATACAGGACTGACTTTAGAGGTACACCTAAATCGTAGACAACATTTCAGATTGTTGCAATCGTTTGATTGCCACAATACTGAGGTGAATACTTTATAGATCAATCGGACACTCCTTCCAACAGCTGTTTATATATATATATCTCTATATAACGAGAGAACAAATAACGGTACAAGCTTGTGTACTAAAACTAACCTTATTTTAAACAACCTGAGTTTCAATTTAATCCTAGATCGCAGTTTTGTACGACATTCACGCACATAAATCGGTCACAGATTCACTACATAAAACACATTATTCAAGTATACCAGCAGACTTCCCTGCTGCACAAAAAGAGCAAATAATAATAATTATAATAATTATAACTACTACTCGGCTAGTCTGTACAGTCAATATATAATTGTGCACAATAGTAAGGTAGTCTGTATTGTAGAAGTAGAACAGGTAGATTTTTTTTTTTGTAAGCCAGCCCAACCCTAATGCCCCTTTGCCTTGTTCGTGAAATAATTTAAGGAATAAACAGTACCTCTTTGATAGCACTCGTAAACCATGACTGTAATGGTTCTTGGTTTTGTTAAAGTGATCAATGTTTTATCAGAAGGGAAAAAAAATGAGGCCTGGATACAGTAGAATCGCTTGTTTGAGTAAATCCATCCACTGCTTCAATCGTCCTTTGGTCGGTCCTTGTTAATTTTTTTCATTTTCATTCTTCTGTTCTGGAACCAAATTTTAACTTGTCTTTCTGTAAGATTGAGGACTCTGGCCACCTCATACCTCCTGTCCCTTGTGAGGTACATATTAAATAAAAACTCCTTTTCCAGTTCCAGGGTCTGGTGCTTGGAGTAAGGGCAGCGTTTTTTCCTGGTGGATCTTGCATGCAGCCAATTAGCTGCTGGGTTGTCTGAAGAAGAAGAAGAAGAAAAGAGAGGACATTTTTCAAGTCATGTTTACAATGCCCTATACAAAAAAGATGCATGCATGCATGGATAGTGCTACCCTGCTGAATCCTAAAATATGCATTAAGATCACCCCACGCCCACCTTATTCTCTACTTCTACATGATTGACCCCATTTATTGATACAGTTAGTTTTTTTTTCTATTGGTTGAACTAGATGGACATGTGTGGTGTCTATCTATCTATCTATCTATCTATCTATCTATCTATCTATCTATCTATCTATCTATCTATCTATCTATCTACCTATATATATATATATATATATATATATAGATCATCCCACGCCCACCTTCTTCTCTACTTCTACATGATTGACCCCATTTATTGATACGGTTCTTTTTTTCCTATTGGTTGAACTAGATGGAATTATGGAATTGTGTATATATATATATATATATATATATATATATATATATATATATATATATATATATATAGATATATATATATATATATATATATATAGATCATACATACCACACCCACCTTATTCTCTACTGCTACATGATAGATCCCACTTATTGATATAATTCACCTGATGTTGTGTTTTTTATATTAGTTGAACTAGATGGACTTGCGTATATATATATATATATATATATATATATATATATATATATATATTTATATATATATGTCTGTGTGTGTGTGTGTGTAATATAAACAACAGATCATCCATGATGAAGTGAAACAGGGGATTATTTACTAAAGCTTGAGAGTGCAAAATCAGGCTCACTTCTACATAGAAACTAATCAGCTTCCAGGTTTATTGCCAACGCTTAATTAAACAAGCTGAAGTTAGAAGCTGATTGCTTTCTATGCAGAAATAAACTGATTTTGCACTCTCCAGCTTTAGTAAATAACCCCCAAAATGTCTAAAGCTGACCATACATTATACAATTTTCTTGTACAATTTAGCAAAACCATATAATATGAGGTCAGACCTAAACACTTTGCAATGGGGCAGGCCCTTGCACTACATATTAAAGTAATTCTAAAGGAAATTGAATACAAAATTGTATGATGAATTATTTATTTCCAGCAAAGCGCCAATTTGAATGCAGATATTGAAATGGGACTAGCTTGCACCGGGTCCATTGATAAACCTATAGCTCTATTTACAGCCCAGCAGAGCCATTTCCAGCAGCATCATTTGCATATTCCAAAGATCTCTGATCTGTTTCCCTGTAGCTATCCAGTACATCAATAATTTGCATAGGTAAATATTTGATTCACTTACTTGGGTCAATGGGAGGCTTCTCTGCATTTGTAAGGCTTTCTCCACTACTGGCAGCAAACCCACCGTCGTTATTTTGCTTTTCCTTGTCAGCCGGAGAGGCACAGGCATAATCAGACAAAGACAGAGTGTGAGCCTCAAACGTGGTGCAATCCCCCCTCCTGCTGCTGGGGAGAGGCTCAGGTTTAATACCATAGTGTCTGCTGGATGGCAAGCCTGGGAAAGACAATGATCCTGGCATGGGATCCAGCCAGGACCGCATATACCTGCTGCCATCTGAAGCTGTTAGGGGTGCTTGATGGTGCACATAGGGATGGTACACACTGGACACGTTATTGCCAGTCTGAGGGTGCACTGGGTTCCATGGGCTGCTAAACACTGAAGTTTTAGATTGGAAGCTGCACGGATTGTATTCAGAATGTTCTCCCAGGGCTGCCTGTCTGGGTGGCTGAGCCAGAGAGCCAGAGCCATATCTAGACTGGACCAGCTCGTCCCCCTCGTGAATTATAAAAGAGTCCACATAATAATTGCTCAGAGTCCCAGAAGTCGACATGGCCATAGAACAGAGCAAAGGACCTCCTGAAATTATGAAACTGCAGATTTCATGTAACAACTTGGTCCTACAAAGAAGTACAGTCACCTAATAAGTTGAAGGCAGACTGCATTCCTATTGGCTGCTGGGGCCATGTGACTGCGCAGCAGAACAATAAGGTATAAATCAGTCCGCAGGCTATTAATGGGTCAGTGTTTTCCAGTCATAATTTTTTATAGCAAAGCCATATGTTTTTATGCAAAAGGATATTTGAGTTATACAATGTAGTCCCCTTTAATTGTGGCCAACTGAGATTAAAAGATCACATTTATTTTTTATTTTTTTGCTACCATTTCAGGGACTATTTTACATCATTATTAATCACGCAGTAGGATGTAGGTATTCTCCATAGTAACTCTTCCAACGAAAATCTTCCACATTTATTTAAGCAGGGAATATGGAGTCATCTCTATATGTTAATGCACCTATACATCAGCTCTAAAGGGCTCTATATATGGTTCATTATATATTCTATAGGTTTGTGTATTTGTAGAGGGACACATCCTGCAATATCCCTATTTACTATTGTGCTATTGTACTATTGGGAGCTGCAGATCTCTTATTTATAAGTCTCTTCAGTGCTGTTTTACATTTTAGATTTTATTAGTCACCCTGCAAATAATATAAATAACCTATTTCACCAATCCTGACTAAATTAATATATATTTTCATTTTGTTTCGTTGAATAGAGCTATTCTACATAGTCTCCCTGTAAATAGTAAAAAAAAATAAAAAAATAAAAAAATAAAAACATTTTATGAACTCTGACCAAATGAATATATATTTTCATTTTTGTTCCTTTGCACAAATGAGCATTCCTCTCTGCTGGTGTATACTTGCATATATTTATTTAACAGGCTGTGTTGCTGTAGTTAAAAAAAAAAAAAAAGGCAGGACTGTAATTCATTATAATTGCGGAACAAGGCTATTGTGCAACCAGTCACCTAAGCTAAGGCCAAGCAAGAAGGTGCAGCAGTGCACTGTGGGTATGATGGTAAATTACAAGTACATGGGCATGGTGAACATACAGGGACAGCTTGGAGAAATAAAAAAAATAAAAAAGATACATGCACCTATTACACCCTTCCAAAATATACCTGGGTGGCTTCAGTCTGTGTGAATATCAGAACAGCTATCAGGATAAAACCAATCCAGGGGAATATAAAATAACGATAATAAAAGAGACCATAAGTGAGGCACATACAAAGGAAAGGAAATTAGGGCGTGGATTAGTGTGGGTAAAATGTACAAGGCGTGATGCAAAGTCTCCAGCGTGAAACCTTTTGCTTTAGTT
>NW_027507764.1:140932288-140934788 GCF_037356315.1 Lithobates pipiens
ATGATGCTGCATAATAATCCTCTGAGGATGTGTAACCTCTGTATAATATACTTATGCTGTTTCCAATAGGTTTAAATACATATGTTATATCTATATCTATCTGTAGATGGATAGATAGATTATTTACATACATGCCCCATGGTAATTAATATATATATATGTATACTAAATGTGTGTGTTCTCTCTACCTCCCTCTCTGTAGATGGACAAATACACAAATATATATAAATATATATATATATATATATATTTATATTTAGATTATTTATAAATATTTCCCATGGTAAAGTATCAATAAAATAAATATATGCTAAATGTGTGTGTTCTCTCTACCTCCCTGTCTATAGATGTATGTCCCATGGTAAATTATAGCATATGTATGTGTATATTTATATTAAATAAATATATGCTACATGTGTGTGTTCTATCTACCCCCCCCCCCCCCCCCTATGTAGATGGATAAATATACAGATAGATAGATTATTTACATATATGTTCCATGGTAAAAGATAGCATATATATATATATATATATATATATATATATATATATATATATATATATATATATATATATATATGCTACATGTGTGTGTTCTCTCTGCCTCCCTCGCTGTAGATGGATATATGGATGGATAAATATACAGATAGATTATTTACATACATGTTCCATGGTAAAGGATAGCATATATGTATATATATATATATATATATATATATATATATATATATATAGATATATATATATATATATATATATATATAGATATATACACACACACACAAAATGTTGGTGTGTAGCTAATAGATAGATATATGTGATCTGATATAACAACTGAAGCAATGACTACAGGCCAGAGCCTTTCAGAGTGTTGGGTTCGACACTATTCAGGGAAGCAGAGGGCAGTTCACATCTAGTTAACACATATACCAGGGGTATTTACTGTCATATTTTGGATGGGATGTTGGTAGTGGCGCCTGTAGCTCTTTTCAGTCCTATAAATAACTATGCTCCTTTTTTTATAGTGGGTCTTTACTTCCTGTAGGACAAAGCACAGTTAAGCATGTGGTGTAAAGTTTAGGATGGACAAGATTTTTATGACGTCCTCACGCCCAATTATTAAATAGTTCAAAGGATCATAATAAAAAAAGAAAGAGGAGAGAGGTCTTGATGTGTGGTGATGTGCCCCTTCCCTTTGTGATGTGATGTCACGTAGAAGAGTATGATTGCTCACCTCCGGTGTCTTTCTCCGGGGAATGTTTGCTGCTGTCAGATGGAGCCGGAGAGGAGTCCTCAGCGCCGGAGGAAGAAGTGTGGTGATGAGTCTCGTCCTCTGCTATGTGCTGGGCTCCTCCTGGGTGCTTGTTAGGGGGCGACTCCTCGGCATCCTTCCGCACGTTGTCTGCGGGCATGGAAGACAAAGGCAGGGGCTGGTCGAACCGGACCTGGGGCTGGGGTACAAAGTGTGGCGGTGCAACAGCAATCTGCCCGGCAGCAGCAGCATAGCCCTTGGATGAGCCATAAGCCTGGGAGAGGCGGAAGTAGCCTGGCACTGGAACAGAGCTGGCATTGTGGCCAGGGCTAGCCTCAGAATTAACCCTTGGGAAAGTGGAAAGGTCAGTGGCAGCAGCTGAAGTCTTAGGGCATTTGTCAGAGTCATAGAGGCAGTAGGAGTTCTCTTCTTTAATATTTTGGGTAAAAGAGCAGGAGGTGCTTGCTTGGCTTTCAGGCTGCTCCACCCGGCAGGACCTTGGGGCATCTAGCCAGACCTCCATCCCTGGAGCATAGTTCTGAGATGTGGGGGGCGCTGTGTGATTTGGGGGGAGACCTTCATTTCGTTTGCTCAAAACTGGGAAAAGTCCACAGCTCTGCAGCCCATAGGACACCTCAGAGGACGCCTGGGGCAAGTAGACCCCACTTCCCTGGTAGTAGCCCCCAGCTTCACCTCTGCCTCCGCTGATCAACGAATCCACCAGGAAAGAGTTTGCAGCCGGACCCTCTGAGCATGACATTGTTGTGGAATAATTTGGCGAAGAGAGCAGATATTCCTTTCTGGCTGACATTTCTTGTGCAAAACATGCTGAATATGATTAGAGATACCCCTGCACCACGGCAAATGAATGCAGCCAATGAAAGCTCACGTCTAGGCACCAACCCCTCCCAGTCCAGTTTCGTATGCAAAGGTTCATCTTAGCTCGACCTCTATAATATATATATATATATATATATATATATATATATATATATATATATATATATATATAGTCATTGACTTATATATACATAACCATAATACACATTTATTCTAGTAGGCACATCAATCTTTATTATGCACTGAACTCACTACACCACAATGCATTGGCTATACTTTTTAAATAGTGGCTACTTTCATAAAAATAAAAGTTAGAAATATCTTCTTTTATACAAAATACCATTATCTCTGATTTTTCTCTGTATGCAACACCTATTTACACACAAATAAATCGCACATAGGCTGAGT
>NW_027507764.1:140939788-140969788 GCF_037356315.1 Lithobates pipiens
CATACAGCTGTCTGTTTGTCTGTGTGTGTGGATCTATTTAATTATCTAACATTGGTAGTCAAAAAACATAGCAGATTCCTCCTTATCCAATCTAACAAGACCCCTTTATATAAATCCAGTAGCACTGAGAACACTGAGAACAGGTTGTCATGTATATTGTAACAGAAGCAGGTAGCTTCACACATGCTTCATTCTGTGAAATAAAAAAAATGGATAATTGCACATTTATCACATTCTCTATATATCTGTATCAGGGATAATTCTGCATTCAGGGACTTACCTTGGCTGCTTTGTCCATCACAATTATTTTATTTGTTTACATTTAAACGTGCATTTTCAAAAGCATAAGCTTGCATTAATCATAGTGACCGGCAAACTTTGCTCTTGAGACAAAAACCTGTAATTTCTCTGTAGTCTCCTCGCTTGATAAGAAGAGAACAAAGGCCAAGATTCTAGCATTGGCTTCTCCTGGCACAGCGGCTTTGACATTGATCTGGACAACGCCATCTTGTGGCCAATCCGTTTCCATGTAATTGTAACTATTTTCTCCTCTTTTTTTTCCTGTTGTTGTCATCCTAAAGAGATGCTAGAGAGTCCATTCAAGCAACTGTTGGAAAGCACTGATATCACGTTCACAAAAATGGCTGCATACCCTGCGTTTAGTTTATAGCCCTGCATTCCAAATATGCAAATCACAAATCACAGACACGGTTTATTGCTGAATTGCCTTAGCAACACAGAGCATAAGCTTTTATTGGGTCAGGAGACCAAAGACTCTGGCGGATAAACTGCAGGCCTCTAGGGTCTAGAGCATTTGCAAGGGAAACCAGTTAATATTTAACCCAGAAAGGAAATATCCTGTAAACTTCTCTTTGACATTCTTCTACCTAATTCTTTAGTTCTCCTTCCTTGTTTTAGAACACTATTGGTGCAATTTTGACCTTTTTGTATTTGCCAGAGAGAGAGAATGAATGCACTAAACTTTTTTTTTTTTTTTTTACAAATAAAGATAAGCCTCAGCCTGGGCAATGTTTGACATTTCTCTTGCAGTGACATATAAACTCCAAAGAATTCTGTAAACAATAGAGGATCACAGAATCCTAGACACTCAAGGTTATGTGCAATGTCCAACAATAGCTCCATAGAAGTTCAAAGCCAGATAGCCATTCTGCAATAAAATATGTACAAACAGGCTATGACCAAAAAAAAATTGAGTCCTTAAATGTTGACTTTTGCATTCAAAATAAAGGAAAAACAGGCCAGTATTAAAAATGATGGAAGCCAACGAACCTATGTATGGTGCATTAAAAGAGAGTATAAACAGAAAAACATGGGTTATTTGGGTGCAACTTCGCTGCCTTGTTCCCCTTCTACTAGGCCACTAAAAAGAATACGCCAGACAATAGCAATGAAAATGAAATCCATCTCTCAATCAATAATTCTCAATCAGTGACCTCGTCAGGCTGAGACTGCAGCGTCAGCATTTACTGGAGAAATCTATTAAAAGTGGGAGCACGTTGCCTGCAGTCTGCAGATTATTAATCATATATTGCAGGTGTAACTTTAATGTGTATAGAAGAAGGCAACACAAGGTAACAGTTTTGTACTTCCAACCAGTTTTATTTGTCTTGTGTGCTCTCCTGTTGTTTACATGCATCCCACCAAAACTGCATGGACCAAACTCTATATATATATTAAATATGAATTTGTAAGTAAACAGTGATATAAAAAAACCTTTAGCTGCATGACCTGTGGCAAAATATCTCATTCACCCAGAAGCAAAAAAAGTATAAAAGACAAACGTGTAGAAAAATGTAAAAAAAAAAAAAAAAAAAAAAAATTGAAGATGGTCATTTGGAAAAAAAAAAAAACTATAAAAAATAATAAAACAAAAATGTGTAAATAAAACACGTGTTGAATGAAATACGAAATGGAATTTATTTACACTTAACATATGAAACATACATTCAAACAGAGATAGTACAAATAGAGCATCGTGTCCCCATAAACTAATATATATTTTCAAATATCTGTTATAATTGCTTTTAATAACTTTGGTTCTTTTTTTTTTTTTTTTAGGATTTATATATATTTAAATGAGATTTAAGTCTAAACATAATCTATGGACTGGGCGCATAAACTCAGATTAAAATAATAGATCTGACTTTATTTTGGTATAAAGGAATGATATATACTATTGAAGATTATTGATCATTTCCTGTGTATGATGGTTATGTCATTGTCTGGCTGCACAGTTGATTGGAATAGATCATAATAGGATGGAGGACTTGTCTAATATTTCTGTGGTTACTCCACAGGCCAGTCCTAGATAAAGATTGATATTAGCAAACAAAGTGCATATTTCTTTAGACCACATTAGTGACATTAGCTGTGACTGATAAGAGTGCTCAAAGAACCAACACAGTAGGACACTTGGAAATTAAGCTAACCAGTAAACCACATGCCCTATTGATTTCAATTGCAATAATAACAGCTTCTGGAACAGTACATTGGATTGTTATGGATGGTGCGGTGGTGATCACAGATAGCAACATGATAGCCGAATCTGAGCGTTGAAATTGGTCCTTTTTAGAATCTGTACCAAACAAGACTGCAAAAAAAATCCCTTGTCCAGTATACATACACACAACCCAAAAAATGTGTGTCAATAGTTGGTGATTGCCTTTCTCCAAGCAGATGGTGCTGGAAAATGGAAGGAGCACTACTACCCTTATCCTCCCCGTCACATGTCCAGACACAAGATCAGAGGCAGAGGAGCTCCAGATGTGTTGTTCATGAACAAATGGTACTTCCCAATGTCTGTAAGTTACACGCACATCCACATACATGTAACCTTGTGGCTTGACCTTGTCGTGAGCAACAAAAAAAAAAAAAAGTATTTGCCAGATCCGGGAAAAACGTAGTTACTCTCATAAGAGGGGATTGGCGGAGTAATACTGCAATCGGTCCCTGTTAATTTTTTTCTCTTTCATCCTCCTATTTTGAAACCATATCTTGACCTGTCGGTCGGTTAAATTCAGCATTCGTGAAAGCTGCAGCCTTTTTTCTTTGTTAATATAGACACTGAAGAAAAACTCCCTTTCCAGTTCCCTAATTTGATATTTGGTGTAAGGACACCTCTTTTTACGGGTACGTTGTCCACCTGTGGAACAAGAACAAATACCATACTGTTATGGTGGAATAGTGTGCTTTACAATCCTCTCCAATAAAAGTCATTTACTGAATCACTGTACCCTGAGGGGTTCAGAGTCCCAGCAGCACTACACGCAAACCCAGCGCATAAATAGTTAAAAAGTAATGCACTTATGGGCTCTATTAAACAAAACGTGTTTACAGCTTCTGTTTATATTGCTGATTATATAATTTTTATGGCTCGTCTACTACAGTAGAAACTACAGTATAATCTATTAATAGTATTCGAGGAGCTAAATGATATTGTAATACAGGAATATTTTATGAACTTGTACATTGACGCCTTGCATTTCACAGGAACCACAAGAAGTGCAAATACAAGATAATTAATATTTTATGTGATACCAATCATTTCATAAGGGTGCAAAAGTTTGCAGCCTTTGAGATTGGTGAAGAATTTGCCAATCTAATTGTATACATGCAAATTCCTCATAGCTTACAAATACATGCAGATAAATGCACACTCTTGACGAATGCCTGCATATATTTACACACGTATACATATACATATATATATATATACATATATGTGTGTGTCTAAATATATGCAGGCATTCGTCAAGAGTGTGCATTTATCTGAAAACTATGGAGAACGTGGACAATATATATATATATATATATATATATATATATATATATATATATATATATATATATATATATATATATTCCTATCTATCTATCTATCTATCTAGCTATCTATCTACAATTTATTCCTACGTTGCAGATAAATGAACACTCTTGATGAATGCCTACATGTGTATATATATATATATATATATGTGTGTGTGTGTGTGTGTGTTGCATATCTGTCAGCTATGAAGAAATTGTAGACAGATAGATAGACAGATAGATCCATACATATATACATAGACTTAAAAATGTACTACAATCTGGAACCTAACATAACTGACTTTCCCTGTGCCAGTTGTAGTTGGTCATGTTACTTGGGCTTATTCTATAATGTTGAAATGTTGATTTAGCATTATAAAACAGGTCCAGTGACTAAAAGTCAGTGACTATTATCACTATGACCTGCATAACTCAGAACCTTCGCAGACATGTTCAACACATATGATAATTCTAGGCATGACAATTTGCTTTACCTTATGTGTAAGTCAATAGCTAGTTGTAGTTGGTCACATTCAATTGGACATATCCTATAATGTTAAAACCATGTTGTTTTAGCATTGTAAAACAGGTCCAGGTAAATGTTAGTGGCTACTATCACTTTGTCCTGCATAAATGAGAACCTTCACAGACATCTTTAACCCAAATTTTAATTCTAGGGGTGACAAATGACTCTCCCTTATGTGTAACCCAATAGCTAGTAGTAGTTGGTCACATTCAGCTATACTGGTTCTATAATGTTCAACTAGTGTTTATTTAGCATTATAATACAAGTTCAGTTAAAAGTCACTGACTACTACCAATGACCTGTATAATGAACACCTTTATAAACAAGTTCAGCCTAAATATTAATGCTTAGGGATGACAACAGACTTTCCCCAATGCTTAATAGCTAGTAGTAGTTGGTCACATTCAACTGGACTTGGTCTATAATGTTGAACTAATGTTTATTTAGCATTATAATACAAGTCCAGAAAAATGTCAATTACTACTACCAGTGACCTGCATAAATGAGAAGCTTCATAAACATGTTTAACCTAAATATTAATTCTTAGGGATGACAACAGACTTTCCCTAATGTGTAATAGCTAGTAGTTGTTGGTCACATTCAACTGGACTTGTGCTATAATGTTGAACTAATGTTTATTTAGCATTATAATACAAGATGCCAGTGACTACTACCAGTGACCTGCATAAATGAGAACGTTTAAAAACATGTTAAACCCAAATGTTAGTTCTTAGGGATGGCAACAGACTTCCCCTAATGTGTAACAGCTAGTAGTAGTTGGTCACATTCAACTGGACCTATTCTATAATGTTGAACTAATGTTTATTCAGCATTAAGACCAAGTCCAGTTAAATGCCAGTGACTAGTACCAGTGACCTGCATAAATGTGAACCTTCATAAACATGTTCAACCCAAATGTTAATTCTTAGGGATGACAACAGACTTTCCTCATTGTGTAACAGCTAGTAGTAGTTGGTCACATTCAACCAGATCTCTCTTATAATGTTGAAATAATGTTTATTCAGCATTATAGAACAAGCCCAGTTAAATGCCAGTGACTAGTACCAGTGACCTGCATAAATACGAACCTTCATAAACATGTTCAACCCAAATGTTAATTCTTAGGGGTGACAAAAGACTTTTCCTAATGTGTAACAGCTAGTAGTAGTTGGTCACATTAAAGTAGACCTGTTCTATAACGTTGAACAAATGTTCATTTAGCATTATAGAACAAGTCCAGTTAAATGTCAGTGACTACTACCAGTAAATGAGGACCTTCACAAACATGTTCAACACAAATGTTCTGACAACAGACTGTCCTTAAACCCCAATTTAAGCCCCGCATTGTCTGTCTAAGCGCCCACAATATCTAAGTCTAATCAGTTTGGGCTGCTGATCCCCCAAGGTTTTACAGCTTGCCCAGACAGAACCCGTGCCTCTCTTTGTAGCCCCCCAAAAGTGTCAGAGAAGTCCTGCTGGCAAGGCAAGGCAACATCACATTGATATCAAAGCATGCAAGGCTTGCTTTTGTGTGTCATTTTATTGGCGCACATTCTTACTGACTCTATTCTCTACAAAACCGACCCCAGAGTTTTAAAAGGGAAAAAAAAGGGGAAGGATTGTCTTAAGGCATCCATTGGTCGCTGGTATTTCACGGCCAATTTCAGTGCTAAACACGTGATCTTGCCTTTTATAACAAAGTTTTGTTGGGGGAAATCTAAAGGCCCTCCATAAACCTTATATGCTTATAAAACAGCATATAAAATTTTTACCAGCGGTGCGCTAGATTGCAGAGCCTGTGACAGGCAAAGGCGCTGCTGCTGCTGCTGCTGTGTTCATACGTACTCGAGCTATTGGCTTTGTCTTCTATGTTGCCGGAAGATGACTGCGAACTGCTGTGGCTGCTGCTGCTGCTCTCCGTCCTCCTCTCCTTCTCCTCCGTCTCCCTGCACGGCTCCGAACTTGAAGTTGCCGCAGAAGGTCCGGGAAGTTTGTCGCAGTTTTTGTCGCTGGAATAATCCGAGTTCTGGTTCTCTGTGCTGCCATAGGCTGTCTCAAAGAACTGATCAAAGGCTTGTGGCAGCACCCCATTCCTGCCCACTGCGCTATAGAAATTGGAGGAGACGTTGGCATTGGGGTGGTAGACATTGGAGGCGTTCTTGCCGAACATGTCCCCCATGCTGGCAGTGTTGGAGGCAGGGAGGCAGTCTCTGTGCATAATGTCATCTGCTGAATAGCAATGGGGCAGATTGCTCCTGGGGTGCCACTTACTGGAGGTGTCAATGGCATACTCCCTGAAGGTAACCTCTCTCACAGGCTGCACCTGGGGTAGGTTGGAAGAATAGGAATAGGGCATGGGACGAGAAGAAGGGGTTTGGGGGAGAAAGGAAGGAAGGCTGGAGAAATCTGGACCCGAGACGTAGTAAGTGCAACTTGGCAAATACATGTTAGAGGAACAAGGAACACGCTCATCAAAATCCATCATTAGGCTACCTCGGGCTGTCCGCATTAGCTGAGCTTAACATGATTCTCTAATGCAGCTGCCTCTTTGAAGCAGATCCGTGAAGTAGAAATTTGAAGACGTAAGCTGACGTGGAAATCTATCCCCATCCTTAGCAGGGAGGTGCTGGTCATGTGATCAGATGTTGAAATTGACAAGCTGCGACTATGGACCCTTTTTCTTTGTAGCCATCTCAAGGGAAGCAACAGATCGTCACTTGCTAGGTTCATAGAAGCATGTAATCTGAAATGTAACTCATGATGGGGTTTTTTTTTTTAGCTCCTACATCCAGCGCCTTTCCTAGAGCCATGCCTGGGTATGGACTGAGGATAATGTGGAAATGTGGAGGCAGGGCGCAATAAAGACATCCCTCATGCTATATTTATCTATCATTCCTAAGTAGTGCAACATTAAAGTCTTTGTCTTCCTCCATAACTCCCTGCCACTTCCCTGTTCTTGAAATAACAGTAGAAGCAGCCTGTGCCAAAAGACCATAGCAAATTTGAGTAAGAAAGCAAAGTCACATGTGCACCCTTTCCATAGGGTTTGCAAGTAGGAAGCTAAGTCCCTGTGCACCCTTACCATAGGATTGGATAGGGAGCAAAGTAGCCTATGCACCCTTTTCCATAGGATTGCAATTAGGAAGCAATGTCCCTGTGCAACCTTACCATAGGATTGCAAGTAGGAAGCTAAGTCCCTGTGCACCCTTACCATAGGATTGCAGATAGGGAGCAAAGTAGCCTATGCACCCTTTTCAATAGGATTGCAATTAGGAAGCAATGTCCCTGTGCAACCTTACCATAGGATTGCAATGAGGATGCCATGTCACTGTGCACCCTTACCATAGGATTGCAATTAGACAGCTAAGTCACCTGTGCACCCTTTCCACAGGATAGAAATTAGGAAGCAAAGTCACATGTGCACCCTTTCAATGGAATAGCAATTAGGAAGCAAAGTCACATGTGCACCCTTTCCATAGGATAGAAATTAGGAAGCAAAGTCACATGTGCACGCTTTCCATAAGATTGCAGTTAGGAAGCAACGTCACATGTGCACTTTTTCTATAGGATAGCACTTAGGAAGCAAAGTCACATGTGCACTCTTTCCATAGGATAGCAATTAGGAAGCAAAGTCACATGTGCACTCTTTCCATAAGATTGCAGTTAGGAAGCAACGTCATGTCTACACCCTTTCTATAGGATAGCAGTTAGGAAGGAAAGTCACATGTACACCCTTTCCATAGGAAAGTTGCCTGTGCACCCTTTTCCATATTGCAATTAATAAGTAAAGTCGCATATGCACCCTTTTCCATAGGATTGCAATTAGGAAGCAACGTCGCCCGTGCACCCTTTTCCATAGGATTGCAATGTAAAGGCATAGATACAAATTGCCTATGCTGCATAGAGTGGCAAGATGTGTGGGGCAGACCCCATGCTCCAAGGGAATGTGCAGTGCGACTAACAGAAGGCACAGTGCCCCTTCCCCCACTCTGCCTGAAACCAAAGTGCAGCTTACTATTTCCTTCCTAGGGTCACGTCTGATCACTTTACACTGCACTGGACTTAGCCATAAAGCTTCATATCACAAAGAGGCTTAATAAGGTTTCATATGCCAAGGTTGTGTATCTATGTGTCTGTTCTGTGTGTGTGCTTATAGCCAAGAGTGATTTTCTACCCTAGTCAGTGCTCTCTTTAAAGACCCAATCAGAAATAGAGGTTTTTTTTAAAATTGTTTTTTTATTTTTTATTTGGTGAACATTTTTGGGTAATTAAAGGGGATTAAGATCAGTGTGCATGAGGCTCCTTTCACAATTCAGCTCATGTATGTGTTCTTGCCTACTACACAAATAAACGCTGCAAGGTTTGCTATGTCAAAGATATGTATCTATGGGGCTCATTTACTAAAGCTAGAGAGGGCACAATTAGTCACAATTCTGAAGAGAAACCAATCAGCTTCTAACCTCAGATTGTTTAATTAAGCTTTAGCAATAAAATCTGGAAGCTGAATGGTTTCTCTGCAGAATTGTGACTAGCTTTAGTAAATAAACCCCTCTGTGTGTGTTTTCTGTGTGCGCTTAGGAGCCTTGATTTACTAAGAATGGTTTCACCCTAGTCAATGTTCACATTAAATACCCAAACAGAATCAAAGGATTGTTTTTTTGTTTTGTTTTTATTTGCATGTACATTATTGGGTAATTAAAGGGAATAAAGACCAGGGTGTATGAGGCTCCTTAACAATTCAGCTCATGTATGTGTTCTTGCAAGCTACACACATAAACGCTGCAAGGTTTGATATGTCAAAGATATGTATCTATGTGGTTTATTTACTAAAGCTGGAGAGTGCAAAATCAGTCTCACTTCTGCAGGGAAACCAGTCAGCTTATAACCTCAGCTTGTTCAATAAAGCTTTGGCAATAAAACCTGAAAGCTGATTGGTTTCAATGCAAAAATTAGACTGATTTTGCACTCTCCAGCTTTAGTAAATAAACCCCTATGCGTCTGTTCTGTGTGTACACTTATATTTGTGTGTGCCTTGATTTATTAAGGGTGGGTTCACTCTAGCAAGTGCTCATTTTAAATACCCAGCCTGAATCAAAGATGTTTCTTTTTTGTCAATGTACATGAACATTATTGGGTATTTAAAGTGAATTCAGACTAGGATGCAAGTGACTCTTTGAGGCTCCATGCACACTGGGCTTAAACCTAATTGAGCTCATTTATGGGGTTGATTTACTTAAATGTGCAAAATCTGGTCCAGCCCTGCAAAGAAGCCAAACAGCTTCCAAGTATGTTTTTGTATTTTTATTTTTTGTCAAAGCTTAATGAAATAAGCTGAAGTTAGAATCTGATTGGCTGCCATGCACAGCTGTACCATACTCTTCAGTTTTAGTACATCAACCCCCCTGTGTACTTGCTTACTAAACCAGTGAACATAAATGCTGCATGATTTGATATGTCAAGAATGTATATCATGTGTCTGTGTTGTGTGTGCACTTATAGCCTTGATTTGAGTGATCTTCACCCTAGCCAGTGCTTACTTTTAAATACCCAACCAGAATCAGGGGATGTCTCTCCTTTTAATTTTCGTGAAATACTATTGGGTATTTAAATGGAATTAAGGCTAGGGTGCATGTGACTCCTTTGGTTATTCAGCTCATTTTTGTGTACTTGCATCTTACACAAGTGAGTACAAATGCTGCAAGCTTCAATATACCAAGGATGTGTATCTATTTGTCTGTTTGTTTTTTTGTGTTTGGACTTATAGCCTATATTTGAATGTGATTTTGACCCTAGTCAATGTTTATTTTAAATACCCAAACAGAATCAGAGGATGTTTCTTTTGCTTGTTTTTTTTTTCTTTTCTTTATTTGCATGAACATTATTGGATATTTAGGAGTGAGTGGATACAAGCAACTCATTTGGAAATAAAGCGAATTTATGTGTACTTGTTTAGTACACAGGTAAGCATAAATGCTGCAACATACACCAAATATTATGAGGATGCAATAATTTGTTATTGCTAATTAGATTTTAGAATACGACTTCTCTGCATCTTGTATGTTTCTGTTTGTGTGTATAATAGGTCTTTAACAATACAATGCACATATGCTAAAGGAATACTTAAAAATAGATAGATAGATAGATAGATAGATAGATAGATAGATAGATAGATAGATAGATAGATAGATAGATAGATAGATAAATAGATAAAAAATAAAAGGAAGGGGGAGAGATAGCTAGATAGATAGATAGATAGATAGATAGATAGATAGATAGATAGATAGATAGATAAAAAATAAAAGGAAGGAAGGAGAGACAGAGAGATAGATAGATTGATAGATAGATAAAACAAATAAAAGGAATGAAGGAGAGAGAGAGATAGATAGATAGATAGACAGATAGATAGATAGATAGATAGATAGATAGATAGATAGATAGATAGATAGATAGATAGATAGATAGATAGATAAAAGAAAACGTAAAAGGAAGGAAGGATAGATAGATAGATAGATAGATAGATAGATAGATAGATAGATAGATAGATAGATAGATAGATAGATGTCCCTTTAGATTGGAGACAAAGGCGCCACCACTGCCAAGACTTGCCCCGCCTCTGAGAAGGAAAACAAATTCTTACACTTGTATTGGGGCTTTTAAGGCTCTAATTGAAGTCGGCTCGTCCAGGAGAAGTGAGCAGAGCTGTAGACTGACCTGCGGTTTTATGGCACTTTTGGCAGTCAACTTCAGCTTGTGTCAGAGCAGAGCAGACATGGCTGGTCCTGGCCAGAGACTCACAGGAGACGCCACCTACATGCAATCTCTGACGTCCTCTCCACATGTTACATACATCTTAACATTCACTGACATCCCTGTACCATTTTCTGTAAGGTTTGTACTGGGGGGGGGGGGGGGGGGTCGTGGCTTTTCTTTACAGACATGCCTGTGGGAGATGCTTTCACATCCTTTGTTCTTGCAGAAATGAGCAGTGGTCGGATATAAGATGAAGAGATAAGGCAAATATCCCTCATATTATTTCTGGAGGTCTTGTTAGTTGTGGATCCTGTCATTTGGCTTTTTTTTTGGGTGTTTGTATCTAGAACCAGAAAAAAAAAGATCATCTGAGGGTTTTTTGTGTGAAAGCTTAGCTGGACTCGTGTATTTGACCTTAACATACAGACCTCTACTAACAATAAAGGACAGTTTGGCCTTGGGACTTGTTATTCCACATCCATGGAGAACAGCTTCTCCTCACGATCATACAGACACAAGGAGTATCACCAGATTCAGTTTTTTTTTTTTTTTCATTTTGCCCTGGACAGAAATATTCCGCATTGTGTTGTTGTGTGATCACTCGGAATGCATGCTGCAGCTTGTGTCGGTACTTGCAGCGAGAAATGAGCTTGTTGCTCGCCATCCCTTTGTTTGGATGCCATGCTTTTAGCAAGACAAATCCCTCTGAATCAGGGCCATGTCACATGAAAGTTGCGGTCAAATGACCATAGTAACATAGCTAATCTCATCAACCCTTTAACGCCCTTTCAAAATTCAAAATGTTGCGTTATTTAAAAAAAAAAAAAAAAGACAAAAAATGTGATACAACATCTAACAATTGCTGTGTTACATCTAACATCTAAAGTCAAGTTAATATCAGTGTGTGTGTGTGTGTGTGTGTGTGTGTGTGTGTTCTTACTTTTCATAAAATAGTTGTCCTTATAGATCATGGGTGAAATGCTTTGCTATTTTTTATATATAGAGATATATTGAGGCTGATTTACTAAAGGAATTAAGTATGTTCACCCAAAAAAATAAGGAAGAGTCAATGTAATTATCCAATCTCTGATCATGTCCAGTCATAAGCTGATGAAATAAAAGTTTACTCTTCATATGATTGGATAATTGAAATTAATCTTAAATCTTCTTTTGTGTAAATATTCTACACATTCTCAACTCATTCAACAAATCAACATTATACATATCTATCTCTATCTATCTATCTATCTATCTATCTATCTATCTATATATATATATATATATATATATCTTACATACACCACACACGTGGTAGGATTGGAAAAAAATGGGGGGAAAAAATGAAAAGAAAAAAAAAATTGGCATGAGCTTCTTAAAAAAGGTTCACCAATTTTTTATTTTTTTTTATCCCTCCATGGATAACAACAGACGCACATAACTGGACATAAATACACATTATCAACATACATACCTCCCTATAATTTATATAATTTGTTATGATAGTTAGCATGGGTAAAGGGTATGCATTTTAGCTTGTGATTTCTAATTCTATTTATTTATTTTTAGTTTGCGGTTTCTGAGCTAGTGAATCCATTTTAGTTTTTCTTAAAGAGCCCAGAACTATATACTGGTCCACCGTGCACTTTTTTCTAATACGTTAATTATATATAGTAGTCTCTTTTTAGTGGCCATTTACAGGTGCAAGTCTGAGATTATTGCAGGCAATTGCGGGGCTGTGAAAACGAGCAGTCTAGACCGTCTGGCACGCACTGAATAGTCTGCTTTCCACATATGTGGCAACAAGAACCATTGAAATACTAAACCATCGCCTTAAAGCACTACCTATGGAATCTGCCTTTGGATTTTGTACATGTATTTTTTTCCCCCTACTGGTACAAGAATAAGACACAAATATGCCATTGTAAGTATTTTTTTTTTCTGTGTGGGGGTGATATGAATTAGCTTGTAGATAGGACTAGAGGGACTAGAAAGTTAGAGGGACAGCAATGCAAAGTATATATCATGCACTCCTGTGGCCTTGCAGAGAATTATTGTTGTCTCCTTATATCAGAAGGTAATTGCAAGTACATGTAATGCCTTGAACTTGACCTCCAAGGTGTGTTTTATCCCTCTGAAATAATATATTGAAAGAAAGCTCATGCTTCTTCCGATTTAAAAACTATTCCACTAGGGGTAGCAAGCTTCACAATGGAAAAGATCAGAAAATACTGGAGTCGCTAATCAGTATATAATTTTACAGCATTTTATTGCTAGCAATAGCTCTGTACTAACAAGATGTTTCTGGGCAAAGCATCATCCTTTTATTTAAGACACAGACTTCCTCCTTGAATAGAATTGTATATTATGTAATCCAGTTTCCAACAAGCACTTTCTAATGGCAATGCCATTTCCCTGGATTGTTTTTCCACGCTACTGGCGTTTTTATAATGGCTATATATGAAACCTCACGTTTATATGTTTATTTTACTGTATTATTTTAACAATAATACTTTGCATGAAAGCTGTCATTTTTTTTCTGTTTTACAAACCACTGTAATTACTCTGTTGGTTTAATAAAAAAAAAGTTTATGAAAAAAATACATTGGCATCCGTAATATTATTAAATTATTTTAAATGTAACATTCTCATTATTTAAGAATATACTGCTTGGCTATATATATATATATATGTATAGATATATATAGATATATATATATATCTATATATATGTATAGTGCGCCTCTGCCATCGTGAAAGTAATCTATTTTTTATATCATGACACTTGCTGAAAAAATTATCAGGTTATAGCAAAACAAAAATAAATATATATATATATATGTGTGTGTGTGTGTGTGTGTGTGTGTCAGTTGCAATATAAAGCAATTACCTTTTTACTGATATTTTTATAGCAGTTGTCATGATGCAAAAAATTGATTACTTTCAGGCGTACTAGTAAATTAGCTACAAAACCTTTTTTAGGTATGTCTGGACAATATACACACATGCGTTCATAATAAAAAAAATATTATTTATCATACATTTTCAAGTCGATTGGATGACGGTACATTGTGTTTATGTTTTTGGTTAGTAGCGATATTATTATCATACATGCTATATAATATACAAAGCATATCATTACTTCTAATAACATTTTTACTTGTTTTATTAAAAGCAAGGGAATTACCATCCTGCAGTTATAGAAACCGAGAGTTATTCAAACGGTGTAAAGTATGGGCAAATATAATATAAATCGTATGTTAGTATAAAGCCCAGCTATGGACCTAAAGTCCAGACCAATCAATAAAAGACATTCAGTACATGCAGGATAACCATAACAGTTGAGATGCAGTTTTTAGGTAAAATTGACATTGTTGGGCTCAAAAATGTTTTGCACCAACTATATTTATACACGAGAATTTAAATATCTTCCCTCCAAACATACACATATACAAATGCATTAAAAAAAATAGTGTCAATCAACTTAATACTACAATTATAACAACAAAATAATGTCAGCAACAATATGTTTACGTAAATGTAAGTTCCACCCAATGTAAGAGCTATTGCAGTCTGTAATTCCCTTATGTATCCAGAAGGGGACGTTGTTGCATACAAGTAATGCTAGCACTGCTTTGTAGGAGGAACCGCATAGAAATAGAACCAAGCAGTGTCCTGAATTATACCAAGTCCTAAGGGCTGTATACTTGCATTCTGCACCAACAAAAAAAAAAAAAAGCGTAGGCCTGTTTTATAATACCTCTTCCTTGATAATAACATGTAGCCTTAATTCAGTAAAATTCAGGATGAAAACTATTATAGCCAGGAGCTTAATATTTTCTGATCAGGCTGACACTGAAAACAGAAAAAAAGGAGACAAAGAAGAGCAGCAATGAATAATAGAAGCATAGATAAAGCGACAATGATTCCAGGCTTACAAAAGGATGAGCAAAAGGCGCACAACCCGCGGAGATTCATTTGAGGGAAGCAGTGGGGGCTATTTACTAAAGGCAAACCCACTTTGAACTACAAGTGCAAAGTGCACTTGAAATTGAAATGAAAGGGCACTTGGAAGTGCAGTTGCTGTAGATCCGAGGGGGATATGCAAGGGGAATAAAAAACAGGATTTTAGCTTTCACATGATTGGATAATAAAATCAGCAGAGCTTCCCCTCATTTCAGATCTACCCCTCAGGTTTAAAGCGACTGCACTTCCAAGTGCACTTTCAGTGCAATTTCAAGTGCAGTTTGCATTTGTACTGCAAAGTGGATTTGCCTTTCGTAAATAACCCCCATAGCCTTGGTTGATAGTATCAGGGGGAAATAAATGAAATAGCAATGTTGAGAAAAAAAATAAACATGACAAAGGAAATGAAAAGCAAGAAAAAGAAAGAAAGAAAGAAAGAAAGGGAACTTTCCCTACACAAAAAGGCCTAATGTGAGCGCCAAGTCTTTGGGCTGTCATCATTAATTACAATGGTTTATGATGTGCATTAATATTCTAGGTGCGATGTAATTACCTCGCTTGTTATGTATACAACCTGGAGACAGTCCTGATAGGAGAAGGAATTTGGCACAACGTGAAACAACGTCCTTGGGACACAACTTCGCCTTCCTTCCTATCTAGGGACATTTCAGCTACATTGCAAAAATGTTTAAAAACTGCTTCACTACCCAGAGGAGCTCCAACGTGTGAATCATATGTATGGATGTTTTATTAACTCGTTGGCATATGTAGAATGTCAACAGTTGTTTAGTCTGCAATTATATGAATACCATGGTATTTTATAACTAATAAACTTGAACCTGTAGTAATCTTTTAATGCTGTCCCGAGGATGCCCTGGTGAAATATTAATTTCCTTTGCGAAGTGCTGGACAGCAGTGACACATTTGCCTCGTTGTTAAAAGTATTCGCAAAATAAAAAAAAAAAAAAGTTACACAGAGGATTGTCACATTAGAGCACTGTGGAGACTTTTTTGGGATGATATACAATATGACGAGGAATATCTGCATCCCTTTTTACTTTTATTTTCATATGGATCAATATTTTTGGCTGTCTGCTACACACAATAACCGATTTCCTTCTTCCTGCACACACACAGGGAGTTATACTAAAAGGGACAACAATTTAATTCTATAGTTTTGGCTATATGACAGCACAAGCACATTCATAGCATGCATATATATCCTTTCTCTTCTCTCTCTCTCTCTCTCTCTCTCTCTCTATGATTCTTAGCTATTTTGATATATCTATATCAAAATAGCTGAAACACACACACACACACACAACACACACACACACACACACATATATGTATATATATATATATATATATATATATATATAAAACAGAGAGAGAGGATATATATGCATGCTATGATTGTGCTTCTACAGTCATATATATATATATATATATATATATATATATATATATATATATATATATATATATATATATATATATATATATGGATTCTCAGCTCTTTTAATATATATATATATATATATATATATATATATATATATATATATATAGCAAAAGAGTTGAGAATTGTCTCATTACATAAAATTAGTGAGTATTAATTTCATTATCCATGCAAAAGCCAATTTTAGTTTATTTAATCTGCACAGAATTCAATGTGAGTACACCTACCCTATATTAAGTGGAGATTATCAACCCCTTTAGTAAATCAGCTCCCTACACTAATCTATTTACATATAAGCACGCACAGATGACTACACGTACATAGATATATGTTTCATTAAAACCAGTGTGCATGGAGCCTTAGAAATCATTACAAAAAAAAAATAGAAATAGAAGCTATAGAGGAATGAAGAATGAAATGAGAATCTAGGATAAAGGGAAGAAGGCAAAAACAATAACACCCAATCACTGATTGCAAAAGTAGGATGCTGCTCCAATCAGGGGTGGTCTTCCCTGGAATCATGGAACTAGAGAATGCTTCTTCCCCCGTATTGAAAATTGTTTAGCTTGGTTCAAATATTCAATGGAAAACAAAAAAGGCGGCTTTTTTTGCAAGGCAGTACCTAGACAGCATAGAAATTTGCTTTGTCTTATGGGAAACTCAAGTTCAAGTTGAGAAGGATTGGAAAGTGCGTACCCTTGTTTTTTTATTTGCTTATTCTATTTAATTAATATTATGATTCAAAAGGGTTGATGTGCACAATCTGGTGTAGCTGTGCATGGTAGCCAATCAGATTCTAACTAGATTTTTTTTTTTTAAGCCTGGAAACTGATTAATTTCTATGCAGAGCTGCACCAGATTTTGCACTCTCCAGTTTTAAGAATCAACCCCATAGTCTCCAAACTATGTAAAACCAATAATACAATTACCCTGCTGCATGTTTTGATATTTAAATAAAGGGGGGGGGGGATACATTTTCATTATACCTTAAGGACATGAATAAAGTTGACTTTTTCTGTAAAGAGGTCCTTATATTTTAGTCTTTTATATTACAAACACTACAAAATGCGTGGAATAAATTTGTATTTTTTTTTCTATGGAAATATCATATTTGGTAAACG
Source organism: Lithobates pipiens (assembly GCF_037356315.1). Taxonomy (NCBI): domain Eukaryota; kingdom Metazoa; phylum Chordata; class Amphibia; order Anura; family Ranidae; genus Lithobates; species Lithobates pipiens. The sequence continues at coordinate 140,957,436 of NW_027507764.1, forward strand.
TCACAATTTTTTTCAGGTAGTAGTTTAGCCCCATCAAACTGTCCACTCCATGCACACTGGGCTTAAAAATTCGCTAGTTGCCAATTGTACACACGTGTTGAGGAGTATAAGGTTATTTCTGCCAGAGAACTCTAATAACAACGAAAACTAGAAAGTTTTTTTCCTGCCTCTAAATGCTGAGCTTAAAATATGCCTCTAATAGTCCTAATGTGTATGGACACATAGGATAACATTGAGCTGCTTTTACACGCAAAACACAAAACTCTTGTAAAAGCAGCTTGATGCCACTGTGCATGGACCTGCAAAAACATCCCTTAGTATGTTGTATATAATATGTAACACTAATTGCAAAAAAGGTTTATTTTCCTATAAATACACCTCTGCAGCATTTCTATAGGCCGAATATAGATCAATGTGACTTGTAAAAAATAAAAATAAAAAAAAGTTTATTTCAGTAAATAATAGGAGGACAACAAACAAATCTTAATTAATAATTTTAGACTATTTAAAATATGATTGTTTATGATTATTTAAATATTGTTCCTTCCAAAGAAAGATTCGGTAAAACAAACAGCTAAGACCCCTTTATATTAATACAAAATGTAGATTTAGCCAAAAATTGCTCTCTGCCAGATGCACATACTTTATGTCATGCAAGTAAACCACAACAGCCGAATAAACTTCAATAAAACTTGTAATTAATATGAATTAGTAGGTTACAAGTTCAGACATTAACATAAACCAGCAATTATAGTTCTTGCACCAGCAGCATTGCAGATATGTGTTTGACCACCAGATGGCGCTATTGATCTACTAATCCCAAGGATGCCTATTCATGAGCTGTCAGAAGTCAAGGTCACAAATTGTCTCTTTTCGTCAAGGTCAAGGTTTAAGGCCTTCCAATCCAGTCGTTTCAACAAACGACAAAGCTTTTGCAAAAAAAATTAAAAAAAAATATATAAAAAAAAAATAAACAGCTTTAGCTGTAATGTAATTGTAAAATTCCCAATTCTACAGCTACTTTTCTATTACCATGTGACCATACCATAATTCTGATTCAGTCCAATGTGATGATGTGTACAATTTCATTTATTTACCCGATATTATTTTTTGGTAACTAACTAAACTAAGTTATTGATCAATTGGTTATCTAGCACAGTAATTGAAGTTGTATCTATTTGCTGTTAAACACAATACAAAATTCAGCTTATTCACAGTTATCTATATTTTTACTATAATACTAATGTACATTTTTATCAGGCAAAATAAAATTCATGGTGCACAAATAATGTTCACAGTGCGCTAATTTATTATTTACATGATAATATTTAGAGTGAGTAAAGAAGAAACAAATGTTCAAATAAATGATTACGTTAAAAGTGCTGAAATTATTGGCTACCATTTTCTATTGCGGCCGAATACAAACCATACAGAAAATAAAAATTAAAAAAAAATGATAATTTATACCAATCTTAGAAAAAAAAACTTCACTTTTAAATATCTTAAGATGATTTTTTTTTTCAGTATTATTTTATAAAGGCATTTCTATATACACAACCGGATTGCTTCATTTATAAGTCCATTTGCCAATTCCCAATTCTGTACAGGTAAAAACCGGTTGATTTGCTATTTGTTTTGTAATTTAAATATTTCACTTATGTAAAATCGTGAGCTGTGTGAACACATCAGTTCCTTAGGATGAAGCAACATTTTGAAAATACTGCCTTCTCCTAATCCTAATCCCTACACATTAAAATCATGAATGTATTACCACTGCCCACTGCCACCCCCTCCCCCACAAAAAAAGCTGTACAATTCTTCAATGACATAAAATGACACTCCTCTTATATCAGAATGTATAGTGTAAGCATACAGTAAAAGATACATCTATAAGTTACCTGAGCAGTCACTCAACATGCAGTCTGGTTTCAAGGTTCAATGCGCAATTATAAGACTGATATTCTCGATTTAAAACGATTCTTGATTAAAAGGCTACATGTCTTTCTTTGCAATCAAAATTCATATTATGCTTCATCGAGATCCCTTTTTCTTTCTTTTTTTTTTTCCTTTTTTTGGGGTGTTTACAACAATTCCACAAGTCGTTTTAGCGCTGTTTAACCTCCAGCAAGATGTGAGTCCTGGCCTTCACAAAATAATTACATTGCAATATTTCTCCCTGACCCTCCCCCCATCAATCGTTTTTTAGAACCATATTCAGAGGACCTGGAGATGACCTTGTGATTTGGGGGCAGAATAGATGAGTTCCAAACGTCAGAACCTGCTCACTTCCCAAATGTAATCCGACCATTATTAACTGGTGGTCTTCAATTTATTGATGACTTTCTTCTCTTTGACTCTTCTGTTCTGGAACCAGATAGTGACCTGTCTTTCCGACAGGTTGGTGGTTGCAGATATTCTCCTCCTTTTGTCCTTAGTGATGAATTTATTGGTAGCATATTCCCTTTCTAGTTCTTTCAGTTGGACTTTAGTATATGGGACACGCTTCTTCCTGCCTCGTCTGTAGTTATTAGCGTCTGAAGGATGGGAAACTACGTCTGAAAAGGGAAAGGACAGGTCACTAGGGTGTGTGCAAACTCCTATTCACCAACACAGTGCTACCCCATCCATAGGATGCATGGACACACCATAGGCTGCTACAGCTGGATCACTTATAATCCAAGACCCTTCCATTACCAGCAATACCAGCAATACCAACAAAGTCTAACAAATCACTGCACTCCAAACTGGTCTGATAGCCAGAATTCAAGCACACATTGAAAAGCCTAGATCAGGTTTATGGTTAGAACTATAGTTACCAATAAAAATTGGTCTAGACAACCTTATCTATCTATCTATCTATCTATCTATCTATCTATCTATCTATCTATCTATCTATCTATCTATCTTTATATCTAACATTTATCATGTAAACACATATTAATGTGTATGTGTGTGTGTGTATCTATCTATATAACAATCTATCTATCTATCTATTTATCTATCTTACATACATCATGTAAACACATATTAATGTGTGTGTGTTTGTGTGTGTATATCTAGCTACATAACTATCTATCCAATTATCTATCTATCTATCTATCTATCTATCTATCTATCTATCTATCTATCTACTATCCTTCTCTCTACCTGTGTTATCGATTTATTTATCTTTCTTTTTTCTTTCTTTCTTTCTTTCTTTCTAGCTATTTATTTATTTTCTGACTATCTACTATCCAGATATATACTTTTGTTATCCATCTATTTATCTTTCTTTCTTTTGACTTTTGTTATCTAGATATATCGTCATTCTTTCTTTCTACATACATCATATACACATATTTATGTGTGTGAGTGCATCTCTTCTCTTTATATATTATATATACATGTATACACACATACATATATTTAAAGAAAACATATGTATGTGTGTGTGTATACAGAAAAATGTAAATGTGTATAAATAGAAAACATGTGTGTGTATATATATATGTGTGTGTGTATTAATAGTTGTATATATATGTATATATATATATTCACACACACACACATATATACACACACACACACACACACACATATATATATATATATATATATATATATATATATATATATATACACACACACATACGGTATGTATATATATATATATATATATATATATATATATATATATATATATATATATATATATATATATATATATATTAGAGACAGATATAGGGAGATAGAGATTCTTTTTATATATGTGTGTGTGTTTGTGTATATATATATATATATATATATATATATATATATATATATATATATATATATACACACACATACACACTTTGTTATAGACACCTATGCACATTATGCACACACACATTTGCTCTATGAACATAAGGATTAGCAGATTAGTTATACATTAAATTAATAGTACCCTAATATTATAAAACTAAACACAACCAATGCAATTTTTTGAATGAAATAAAAAGAGTTATTTTTTTACCCGGTAAAGTGGATTTCCAGAGGTGGGCAGGCTGGCCTTGATCCTTGGCACAGTAGACCTGTCCATTCCATCCATTGGTGATGGTCCAGGGCTGGTAGCTCTCCATGGGCAGTAGGGGTTCATGCCTGGGCTCCCCCGGCGCCCCAATAGTGGACACCACAGGCACATCCAGATAGCCGGGCACCGGCTGGTAAGGTCCTGTGGCATATCCCTGGTAAAAAGCAAACTCCTTGGCTCTGGATGGGAAATCTTCTCCGGCGGAGACAGAGGTGTCCATGTATTTGTCTGCAAAGGAGGAGGGCTGGTTGCAGGACTTGATGGTATTGTGGTGTGTCATCCTGCACGGGTAATATCCGCTGCCAAAGTAGCCGTAGGGCAGACTGGCACTGGAGGAGCTCTGCACCGCGGAGCACGGGCTGCACTGCTTGACAGGCTCCGCGATGCCGGACACTGGCACCTCACTGGAGGGGTAGGCACTGCTGGGGGCCAGAGGAGCCGGGTGTCCCATCAGATTCCTGCACTGGTTGGCGGCGAAGTTACTCCCGGCAAAGCCTTCCATGTTCTTATTGATCTCATCCAAGCCGTTGTCGTAGAGGAACATCACCGGCTCGGCCCAGCGTGGATGGAGGAGCACTGAAGCTGTCATAGCCCGGCCAGCATTGAGACTAGTGGCTCTTTTTTAAAAGCCCCAAAGACTGAAAAAACACATTGGAAATCTCTCAGACTAACCAGGGCTGACGCGCCAGCCTCGCACACCGAGCCGCCTGATTGGCTGACGGCGCCCACGTGATATGCAAAGCAGCTGATAAACCACAGAGCAGCAGAATGCAGATAATTCATTTTTTTTCTCCTTCCTACTTCTAGCGATGTGTCCGTACAGCGCCGTGTACACCGATCACCCGACCGACAGTGTGCTCCCTGCACAGCCTTCTCCTTCACTTCATTATGGGTGACTTGTGTCTGTTCTCTATTGTCATAACATCCCACAATATCATTATCAGGATCAATCAAGTGTCTTTACATTGCCTTACGTTATTGCTGAAAGGGAAACCAGCACTGGGGACTTGACTACTGTTGGTAGTACATAGCATTCTGTACACAGAACTATACAAGACCTATTTATTAATAGGATATAGACACAGTACAGAGGAATGCAACACCACCTATACACTATATCCCCCAAAATGACATAATCTATGGATCTATGGGCAAGAAAACATGAACCCACCTATGTACACATACAGGAAGAAATACATGTGTGTGTATATATATATATGTATATACACAGAACTATGGATTAGGGTGTATGTATATTACACATGTAGTATAAAATATGCATAAGCCATGGATGATAACCCACCTATGTACACATACATGAAGGCTTTTATATCTATAGATCTATCTCTCTCTCTCTCTCTCTCTCTCTCTGTATATATATAATGGGTGAGGGTGTATGTATATTACACACGTGTAATATATAAGTAAGTCAAGAGCAGTCAAGCATGATCATCCACCTATGTAAATATAAATGAGAAATTTATATATATATATATATATATATATATATATATATACACACGCACACACACACACACACACACACACACACACACACACATATATATATATAATATATATATATATTTATATATATATATATATACATATATATATATATATATATATATATATATATATATATATATATATATATATATATATATATATATATATATATATATATATATATTAATAACAATGGATAGGTAGAAAAATGCAGAATGTATATATATATATATAATATATATATATATATATATATATAGACTTGTGGAATAAAAATGAATAGGTTGAACATGCATCACTCACCTATAAAACATAATAATACACAAAAAACGTTGCTTATGCAAGTCCCAGCACACGTATATAATTGTTTTGTGCACATGCGTGTCCATACACTTGGGTACTCTATTAATCCACTCTATTAATATTGAAATGCTTTATTCTAGTGGATAAGGGATTTTTTTTGGTGTCTTATTTATTTTAGAATATTAAATTTATAGAAACAAAAATATTTTTCTTTCTTTCTTTCTTTCTTTCTTTCTTTCTTTCTTTCTTTCTTTCTTTCTTTCTTTCTTTCTTTCTTTCTTTCTTTCTTTCTTTCTTTCTTTCGATATACCTAGCCTTCTTTCCTTAAATATGTATATAGATACATATCTCGATATACAAATAATATACCCTGTAACATATTTTCTGTCACAGTGTTCTGCATAAATACAATGCCTCCTCCCTGCTATACACACCCAGGTTGTGTATTCGGTAATAGAAAAACAGGTATTACGCCATTGGCTGTACATTTGTAGCTGTGCACAATTGGCACACACAGTGTAGTGTTGTACACGTCCTTGTTTCAGAATGCGCACCACAGTGACACAAATCCACCTACATGTTTCCTGAACTGATTTATGTATGTAGAAGTGGTACACATTGAAGTACTTGTTATATTGAGGAATCAGTGGTACACATCTGTGTTCACAGTTCAAAACCTTTAAAAATACACAAGGAAGGAACACTTGGCCCATATGTGTAGATACACTTTCAGTATGTCCATATGTGTGTTACTCCCTGTTTGTCATGTGCGTAGATACAAAGGTGCACAGTGTTATACATATAAGACCAGTGTTCAAGTTGCTGGGAATACAGCAATGTCTCTATTAGATACAATATATATGGTATATTTGATTCCAGCACGGTTTGTGTTAACAAAAATGCAGGGATTTATTCAATAATTGCACTTGAATGACTATCCCATATGTTAGTGAGATCCAATTTGTTCCCTAATAGCTGTAGGCAAGTTGGGAATTTTAGCATGCAGTCATGAAGCAGTGTTTAGTGAGCAATAACAGAGTGCAGGACACTGCCTGGACACCACTGTTAGTGTACACAGAGCAGCAACAGCACACAGCAAAAAGGGCAGGACAGCTATGCGTGAGGGTTGAGCAGGGATAGAGGCCAAGGTCAAGTTGAAAGTACTTGTCTAGCCAAAATGAGCCCTGCCAATTAAGCTCTGGAGCCTCTTGCTAGCTTGGAGAAACCGTGTACATCGGGGTCATGTGTTAATACCCACGCATATGCCTTATGTGTCTGCTAACTGGAGCCCTGGACCTGCTTGTCTTATATAATATCAGGACGACACATATTCTCATGTATTTATCAGCTTCTATACAGTGATGCATGATTGGGATGGGCACTGGACAAGACAGATTTTCTAAGTATATTTACACATATTTTTTTATCTGAAGATTTTATATTACAATTATTTTTATAACGTCCATTTTTTTAACGAAAAACAATAACCATAAAAACTTACATTTCAACATATATACTATATATGCGCTATGAAGTCATCCTGTAGATTCAAATTAATTGAAATCACCATATTTGCAAAAATGTAATCTACATTTCTCTTCTTTTTTTTTTCTTGTACACTAGTCCTTTACTTGCCCTTGTGGTCTATCCCACTCCCAACCCCAACAATATACCATCCAGATAATAATTCCCATTATAACACCGTTATAATTCTTATTCCTCATTAGCTTGGAAGATATGTAATGAATAAACTCCCCAGTACACATTATAATTCTCGTATTTCAAGTTCTCTTTGTGGTATAATTAATACCTGTCACTCGCACTAGACATGTTTTATAAGGGTTATATGCAATTCGATATAAAAGGAAAATCATTTCTGGGCACACCATAGGCTCTGTACATAATGCAAAATGGTTGTGTTCAACCAAATATGTATCAGTGTGTTGTGTTATAATAAGATAGTACATTCCACACACACCCCATTGTGGTGTGTGTGTGGTGTGTTTATATATATATATATATATATATATATATATATATATATATATATATATATATATATATATATATATATATATATATATATTTATATTTATTTATATAGCTCAACGTAAATAATATAGCAATGTATGATATATATATATATATATATATATATATATATATATATATATATCAAAGTAAATAATATAGCAATATATATATATATATATATATATGTGGGTGTGTGTGTATATATATATATATATATATATATATATATATATATATATATATATATAAAGTCAAAGTAAGTAATATAGCAACATATGATATATATATATATATATATATATATATATATATATGTGTGTGTGTGTGTGTGTGTGTGTATATATATATATATATATATATATATATATACATATATATATAAATGCACATATTTGTCATTTGTCATTTCCTTATTCAACATATTGTATATATTTTCTTCAATTCATATGTAACTAAAATAACAAAAGGACTTTCGGAAAGTCCGATCACATGAGCTTTTTTTCCTGAGCTGGTGTATATATTATCAGAAGAACATTCCTGATCATAATTGTACAATATTTAATACAGAGACTCCATGAGATCAATGCTTTTTTTAATGTTATCATCCTCAGAAGAGCAGAAGAATGGCCGGAATTATTGTACTGTCCCAGACATGCGATCCAAGTGTTTAATGATGTTTTGTAATAAGCATGAGCCAATCTGAGCAAATCACATCTACTTGACGACCTCATTAATTTAAATCCATATTTACGTCATGCCATGTTATACAGGGACGTTTATGATATCCTTCTGTAAACAGATGTTTCCATAAGACTTCTGCTCCATATTATTGGTCAAGTTTAAAGAATATCATTAATGAAGGAGAAAAAAAATGCCTTGCTTTGTACAAATGGTGTCTACACACGAGGTAATTAAACAGTATGACACTTCCCCACAGCCTCAGACTAAAGATTCCTGATATGTCTTTCCTGGCAGACTGACTGCACAAAAAGTATCTATAATGCCTGGACTTTGTTCTGGTACCAGTTCTTCATCTGATTAGGAGGGGACCTAGGAGGTAATTTTACAGATCCATCTCTACTTTCATTCATGTGTATCTCTTTAATTGCATGGCACTCATAATATTATGATTCTCCTTTGAGAATTTCTGTTTATTAAGCTTCTGCATGCATAGATACTTTGTAACAATATAATGACATGCATTACAAATTCATGTATCTTTCTGTACAAATATCTACTAGTGTTTGTATTGATGTGTGTATCTCTCTGTCCTGTGTGCCCAGCCTGCACACTTCTGAAGTTCAAGTTTAACAGATACGTTTGTCTTTGCCCCTGGTGTAAGGAAGTGGCTTTCTTCAAAGGTTTTTCCAGCTCAGTAATTTGGAACCCTTTGCTTTGTCTGGCTTGTGGCTGATCAGTTGTTGACCAGGCTGGCTGGAAAACTATTGGTAACAAAAGCTTGGGAACTGTTTAAGTACACTTTTATATAGGGTGCAGCGGATGCATGTCTCCTGCAGACAAAGCTCCTTCCCATGGGTTTAAAAAACATACACACTTTAAAAAGTTATTGTATAAACAACAACAGTACCGATAGGTAATACAGGCAAACAACAATTTATAAAACTACACATAAACACTCATAAGAGAGAGGTAAAGAGCATGAAAAGGGGCAGATTCCAATGTGTGCATGACTAATGACCTCACCAATCTACAACACAAAGTATATCTTGATACATGCCTAATAAAGTGTATTTTTTTTTTTTTAAATCAACGTGGACACAAATGGAACACGTGTAAATATTTTTTTTTTGTTACCTTCAAAGATCTGCATAAAAATTTGTAACATTTTGTATCACTGTACATAAATCTTACCCCCTTAAGGGGATTTAAGGCAGAGCAGAGCTCCTACAAACAATGAGCAAAATTGTATTTCCCACTCAGTGTTGCATCAACTTCATCTGCACAGCCACATGCCACGTGTAGACCAACTTATTATTCGCTGAATTAGGTGCTGGGTTCAGAACTGACCAATTTGGCACATATTATTCTTTGACACCCAATTTTATTTTTAGAATGGGCACCTCAGCCAGTTCTCTGGGATGCAGGCACCAGATGGGATTCTGATGCTTCAGCACTTTGGTTCTAAAGATGGATATCAGAGGCTTGAGAGTGTCAGTGTCACATGATTTGCTAAGTTTAACACGAAACCCAATCCAAAATTCAGCAAAGAGGAAAGCTGGACCCTACACATGAGCACTGTGTTGTGTTCATGATAATGCTCCAAACAGGATCTGCCATAGATCTCCATTAGAGCTCCAGTAGTTCGTATTACTAAATACCAAGCTTAATGGAGGTGGAGGAAAAATAATATTAAAGATACATGTATGTGAGTGGGTGTGTGATAGACAGATCAATATGCCAAACATACATAGACCGACATTTCTAGTTCTAGGCGTCTGTCTATATATGAAGTCTACAGTAAGCCCAATAAGTCCACATAGGTGGATTTATAAGCCCAATAAGTCCACATGAGAGAGGGAGGTAGAGAACGTGAGAAGAAGAGGGGAAAGAGAAAAATGATGGTCAAAATATCATAATTTCTACTGATAATCCATATTAAAAAGATACTCTTCCTTATAAAGCTTGCTATAGTTTCCACCAACTCTTTCTTATAAAGCTTGCTATAGTTTCCACCATTAGCCTAAACCAGAGCTACTTTCTTTATTTGGATATAAAGCTATATTCTGGATTTATATGAAAGCTTATGGGTACCCGTTGAAGATAACTGAATATATCTAGCTTGCAATTTTTTTTATATATATATATATGAACAAAAGCTGAAATATGCATAGATACACATTTTTCTTTTGTGCTCTGTGCTACATGATGGGTGCCATTTTAGGGTGGATAATGGTTTATATTTCTCACTTATTTGTAGACGTGATATTTTTGTTTCACCAAAATATTTTAATCACATACTTATGAAACTTGCCCTTCATATGTATTCATTTTACTTAAGCCATGTACTGTAGTATAACCAAAATCCCAATCAGTGCTGTTAGCACACACACCTGGTTGTAATTCCAACTCAGCTAAGGTGTATGATAAGGTGTAGCGTACATTTGAGTATAAACAGCCCTTGTCAACCTTTTTTTTTACATGGAATCTTTGAAATAACATTCGGGTCTCAGGGAACCCTAGCTGATAATTACCCTTATATCTGCAAATAATAGTAAATAGTATAAGGATACATAGGGCTGCTTTTGACAAAAAGATTTTCTGCTGGTGGAGGTCAGTTAAATGCTGTGGTTAGTGAAAAGATAGATCCTAGACTCCATGCACACTGGCGTAAAAAACGTTGCTTCTACAGGAGTTTTGTGTTCTGCCTGTAGAAGCAACTCAATGTTACCCTATGTGTCCATGCACATTAGGACATCTACAGGCATATTTTAAGATCAACGTTAAACAATAGTGGCTACCGGGAAAATGCGCCCGTAAAAGATCAGTGGTGTCAGTGGTTACTTTTCTATGAAGAAAACATTGCTCATGGAACCGCTAACAACATCTCCAGGAACTCTAGAGCCCCATACACACTATCAGATTATCTGCTGAGTTTTTCCTTCAGATTTACCAAAACCATATAATATGAGAACATACCTTAGGAGTTTCAATGTGTATGCAATCAGGCAGGTCCTTCTACTACATGGTTTTGGTAAATCTGAAGGAAAAACTCAGCAGATAATCTGATAGTGTGTATGGGGCTTAAGGTTCATTGGAAACCTGGTAGAAAAAAATGCTTGGGCAGAAACATCAGAACATAAATTGTTTGGGCATGCAATAGTTTACTAATAACGTTTATTACATTATTATTATTATTATTTTTAAGTTACATTTTTGCTGCTTCTTTTCCAGGCTTACAGTGTAATAATGGGTTAATAATAAGGGAATGGCCTTGTTTAATAATTATAATACACATCCAGAACTTCCACACTATACACGTTTTGCATCTTTTCCCTAAAATGGCAAAAATTAAAGGTGCCATGGAAGCTGATGGATGGCAGCTTGAATTTAGTCTTTGGTTTTTATTAATTTTATAACGTGAAATGACCTTACAGGTGACAGATTGTCAAACCATTCACAAAAACACTGCACCATGAGACTGATGAGCTGAATCTCCACACTTATTATCCAGTCATGTCCAAGTGAAAAATAGGAATTTGGGGTTTAACAGGATTGGAAAACTGAAATCAATCTTACATATTGTTTGAAGATTCTTCCTTTAGTAAACTATCCTCATTGCGCATAATATTTAGAATTATGATGTGCAGAATGCAGCAACCCATAGCCACCCAACAGATTTGAACTAACTATAGAAAGACTGTACAATGGGCTGTCCAACCTCCTGAATGCAGCAGCATGCGCTTACATCTTACCTCCACACCTCAACCCCAATTTG